>NC_069503.1:300752491-301052491 GCF_027579735.1 Bombina bombina | reverse complement strand
TATCATTTGATAATTATCAGAATGTTAAAGGAACATTAAACTTGAAATACATATTATAAGCAAAGTATTGAGGTTACTCCTCGCGTCCCTCGAGTCATGGGTGTTGCCATGATGAAATCTGTCTTTCACTACATTCCAGTGCTGACCTGTTTGCAGAAACTCTCCTTCAGATACCTGCAGTGAAACCTAGGTTACATAATGGTAGCATTCATGATTATAGGGAGGTGCATAAATGTTCTGATGAGCAATTTTTGATGTTGACATGATCACAATTAGGGTGACACTCTCTCACATTACCCATACTGGATGACATTAAACAGCAACATCACAAACACAAAACAAATACAGATGCTTTCTGCATGATAAATTGAAAACCCCAAAAACACACATGCCAAACTGTTATGATAATGGCCTTGTTTACAACTGGAGATGTGTATTTGGAGGTTTAACGAACCTCCGAATGCAGAAAAAGGTGACTCTTCGTGCCTCTTGGCTCTTTTCGTTGCCAAATTCATTTTTGTGTAATAGCAACACGCTAAAATCTGGATGTTGCTGTTGAACAAGAATGCATTTGGCAACGAAAATGTGAGAGAAAAAAAAAGAGAAATCAGCTTTTGAACCCTGAATCAGATGTAAATTCTCCAAATTAAAACTGAAAATAAATATTACAATTTTCTTTAAAAGTAAATTAACATCTATAATGAGGAGGACACTGACTTGTAAATTTTGTCAGAGGGAAGCCCACCGCCTAGACTATCCCATACTCAGGGCTTTAATGACCCCCAGCAATACCACTTCACTAAACCTTATGTAGCACTAATTAGTTTGGTGAGCGTTCAGGTTAATGTCATCTGTACATAATGTTACCATTTTTATCCTTAGCAAGTGCAGCAGCTGTTATATATTTGAAAGAGATCATGTATTTTAACAAATGACTATTCTAAATGATCAAACAGTTTCTTTTTGAGGGTTCATCAACAATACGTGTATTTGTTTAAATGTGAAAGCATAAAATGTTTACTTGCCACACTGAAATTTTGCATCTGTGTTTTCTTTTGTTGTCATATTTTTTTTTTTTGTTTTATAAGTTTTTATTGAGGTTATTGTCAAAACATTTTCAAATAAGCATGTTACATATATATTCAGAAACACTCTCTTATATTATGATATTACAAAAGAGTACATGAGTATGCTACAGTCACATATAGTTAAAAACTTTTCCTTAGAAGACATAAAGTGAAATCTCTATAATCATATGTAACAGGCTAAACTGAAACCTCATTTTATACTTTATTTTTTAACTCCCTCTCCTATTGCAATACGCCACTCTTGGGCTCATGCAATCTGAAATGGTATCTAGAGGGAATAGAGTGATAAAAATGGTCTCTCTTGGACCTATGGTATTTTAAAGTATGATTCTCTCATCTTAAACAATTAAGAACATTCAAGCAAAATACATTATTCATAGCCATATTCAACAGTATTTTAGGGATTAACACTGTAACTTCCCATCTCACCAGAGCTAAATGTGAAAAAAAAATTACGATGCTCTTCCACCTATAAATGTTTGTCAAAAGTATTATATATACATAGTACTATTTTTACAAAGTGTTAAAGTGAACAACTAATCAGGAGGACCAACTCATAACATCAATAAACTCATAATAAGTCTTGTAATCTGTGTCCTGAAAACCAATGCTGAATATGTAGTCTTTATTCAACACATATGTTTCTCAAAATAACAGTACAAAGGATATCCTCACTTTCACATCTAGGACTGAGAAATGTCTAGAACCTTCCTTATGAATCTAATACACATATGTTGAAATAAAATATTGATAATATGATTAAGATGCGATAAGCAATAATCTTGCTATGTACTTGTAAGTTATCTGGTAATAATAGGTAAATGAGATGTGGAATTGTTAGCAGAGAGGGTTAACAAAAACTAATCCTAATCTACAAACTTTTGAGTACCATATCTTTATAATGAATATGTAGCTGACTTAGAAGTTATATTACTTATACTGAATAAGTATGAATAGCCAGCCCACAGAACCACCCTACAATTATGGGGATACAGGTCACTATGCAATTCTAAAGCTATATATACTTTAAACATTACAGGATCAGTTTAATTTTCAGACTGGTAGTCTTCATATAAACACATCATCTATATGGAACTCTAAGTAGTAGCTGAACACGAATATGTGAACATTCCGATATTAAAAGGTTGCCGTGGGAAAAGTTATATTTGCCTTTTATCTAGCGAATCAAATTCACATAAAGTCCCGCCTCACAACATCTTTATCCGACCCCAACTTTGATGAAAATTGCCCCTTGTCAGTATATTTATAAAAATCTTCAGTAATTTTAAAACAACATTGCAACGTGTGCTGTTTAGCTGGTCAAAATTTTTTTTTTTTACTGCCTCACTATACAAATAAGGACTAATTTACACGTCTATGCTAATCACTGTGTATTCAGAATTTTACCTGTTTATCCCGTTCATAGGCCCAGAATGTGTCTCCGTGCAGAGCAGAAATCATTTACAAGTCTGTGTTAATTATCAGTTCCTTGGATTTTGACCAGCTTTTCCACTGCTGATTACAGACTCAGCGTCTCTCTCACCACAGCATGGGGCAAAGAGTGCTCTGAATTTTTGCACTTCCAACTAAAGAGCAAATGCTTTAGCGTCAAAGTCTCTGGAGACATCCTGTCTGCAATTGAGTCCTGAAATGTGTATTCAACTTGTGGGGGTTTTGTGAATCAAATCCTGACATCAGAATTTCAACCCTATTTCAGTAATATCTGATAAAATATGGCTTCATACATAATGCAATAACCCTAAATTCCCTTTTTTAGGATAAAGGTATATATGTAGATATTCCTATTTATACACTTCTCAATGAATAATGAGAACTGATACCTCTTAGGAATAACAATTGTAAATAATAAGCTGGTGTGAGATTGGAGTCACAAGTAATAAAGTAGTATATACTTGGACAATTATTACTCACAATTTGGTGAAAAGCAATAATGTTGTATTAGAATCTTCTCTAACATCAGAATTAGCCTTCTTCTCACATGTGTTAGTTATGTGAGTTTTAGTCTTTGTTAGTATCAGATAAATCAGAGGATTCAGGATTAACAGGATAAAGTAAGTATGAATGCAATTAAATTCAGTGCAGCTTATAACTCTCAGCATTTATAAGTCTTTTCAGAGATTAATACTATCATCAGAAGTAAACAGTTTTTGTAGGGAAACCGTTTGAGAGGAGATAGAGCTTGGCTGACACAGTATACAAACAATTAGGTTAGATGGCTAACGGCAGTTCGGCTGTTAATATAGTCAAGTAGGAAATGCAGACAGAGTAACTGTGTAAGTTAAAGTCTCAAAAGTAAATGATACTTGCGATTTTCCTGTCTTGTTCCGGTAGCGTAGGATGGCTAACCTTAGATCCGGTGTTTGTTTAGTTTACCCGCTGTGAGCGGTGCTTGTACAGACAGGTTGTCACGTATTCAGTCTCCACACGCTGTCTGAGTGATGACGTCAGCGCACGCTGGAATCTCCTGTTTGATAGGGAAAGTATCCTTGAGAGAATATGCCTTTACACACAAGCGGTTTGGTTTAACCTTTTAGTATAATCTGTTATACGTTAGAAAGGTGGGAGTTGGTGACTCTGAGTTAGTTTGTCTATAAATTCCTTAGGGTATTACAAGTTTGAGTAGAACTTAGGAGTACGGTATCTAATAGTTTCAGGGAGAAGTTGATACCACACACTTGCAATAATCAAGCAATTGTAAATTGCTTGAGTCCCTCCTTAAATAGATGTTCCGGTTTGCAGCAGAGGTATTCTTAAAGGGGCAGGTTATACAAATAGAATATGTCTTAAAGGGACAGAGAATATGACAGATCCCACCAGTCAGGATGCCCTTCACCGTTCCGCAATCCCTGGTTTATTCGGATATTTGGTATGAAAATCTGAAAGCAGTCGTGGAGCGTGAATATTAGTGTAAGGAACCCAGGAATCCTCCTCTGGACCATAACCTTTCCAGTGTACAAAATATTCAACTCTTCTCCACCGTATACGGGAGTCAAGGACCTTTTCTATTTCGTAATCCGATTGATCTGGTTCGGTCATATCAGGAGGATTTGCATCCATGACTTGTCCGTTGTCCTATCCAAGATAGGGTTTCAATAGCGATACATGGAAGGAAGGGTGTATCCGCATTGTAATAGGAAGTTTCAGGGTGACAGCATTAGGATTAATGACCTTTATGACTGTATAGGGACCAATGAATTGATTTGCTAGTTTTTTACAAGGTACTGTGAGTTTAAGGTTTTTTGTGGAAAGTAGGACACAATCTCCAACCTTGAATGTAGGAGGAGTACACCTTTTGGTATTGTAGTATTTCTTTTGTGTGGCTTTGGCCTCTTCGAGATGACTTTTCAGAAGATGAAGAGAGGACCTAATGTTTTGAGTGTATTCCGAAACAGTGGGGTTGATGGATACGAGGTCTCGGCCTGGAAGAGATTTTGGATGGTATCCGTAGGTGCCATAAAATGGTGAAGTTTTCGTGGAAGTATTCATAGAGTTGTTGTATGCGAATTCCGCGAGTGGTAACCAATCCACCCAATCATCCTGGAGATGGGAGATATAACACCGAAGATATTGTTCCAGGGTTTGGTTGGTACGTTCAGTCAACCCGTTGGATTGAGGGTGGAATGCAGTAGTAAGTCTTGATGAGATTTGAAGAATTCGGCACAACTCCTTCCAGAATCTGGAGGTAAATTGAGTTCCACGGTCTGACACTATGGAAGTGGGTAATCCATGGAGTTTCACAATTTGTGAAATGAATATCTTAGCTGTGGTGATGGTAGTAGGTAGAGATTTCAATGGTACGAAATGAGCTAATTTGGTAAGATGATCTACTACCACTAGAATGGTTGTAAACTGGTTAGAGGGTGGTAATTCAACGATGATGTCCATGGCTATCATACTCCATGGAATCTCAGGGATAGGTAACGAACACATAAGACCAAATGGTTTATGGTGGTCTTTTTTATTTCTTGCGCAAGTGTTACATTTTGTCACAAATTCCACTACATCTTGATTTAGACGTGGCCACCAGAAAGTTCTTTTAAGGAGTTCCATTGTTTTAGTAATGCCAGGGTGTCCAGAAAGGGGTGAGTCATGGTAATGTCGTATGAGTTCTTGACGTAGCGATGCTGGTATGTAAGTCTTACCGTTATATAAGTAATATTCCAGAATTTTAGTCTTGTTCACAGAATGAAGGAATTTCTGTGTCTGAATTTAGAGCTGTTATTATATCTGTGAGTAATGTAGTAGCAGAAGCGACGATTTTGTGGGGAGGAATGATATATTTTTTCAGTGATTGGTACAAGCAATCTGGAGAGAGCGTCGGCCTTTATATTCTTTGATCCAGGTCGGTAGGTGATTAGGAATTCGAATCTGTCAAGGAATAGAGCCCAATGGACCTGTCTTGAAGAAAGTGTTTTATTATTCCTGAGATATTGAAGGTTTTTATGGTCAGTAAAGATGTAGAATGGTTTAGAGGTGCCCTCAAGTAGATGCCTCCAATGTTTTAGAGCACATTTAATTGCTAACAGTTCTTTGTCACCTACAGAGTAATTTTGTTCAGCGTTTGTGAGTGTTCTTGAATAATACGCAACAGGATGTAGGGTTGGATTAGTCAAACTTTGTTGAGAGAGAACAGCCCCAATTCCAGTATTGGATGCATCAACCTCTACTGTGTATTGGTAATCTGGGTGTGGAAGCTGTAGGATTGGAGCGGTTGAGAATTTCCTTTTTAACATTTGGAAAGCATCTTGAGCTTCATTGTTCCATGAGAATTTTTGTTTTCCTGTTAATCTTGTTAATGGTTTGACAACTATGGAGAAGTTTTTTATGAATCGTCTGTAAAAGTTGGCAAACCCCAAGAATCTTTGTAAAGACTTTACAGATGTGGGGTTTGTCCAATTGATTATGGCCGAAACCTTTTCTGGATCCATAGTTATACCAGTAGGTGAGATTATATAACCTAGAAATTTTATAGTCTTTACATGGAAGCAACACTTCTCCATCTTAGCGTAAAGTTGATGCTCCCTCAGTCTTGCTAGGACCCACCTAACGTGTTTAATGTGTTCAGTTAAATTACGAGAGTAGATTAGAATGTCGTCCAAGTATATCACTATGCACACATCCATTAGGTCTTTAAAAATGTCGCTTATAAAATATTACAATGTGGCTGGAGCATTCGTGAGACCGAATGGCATGACGTTATATTGGAACAACCCATAACGGGTCCTAAAAGCCGTTTTCCATTCATCCCCGCTCTTCATCCTGATAAGGTTATATGCACCTTTTAGGTCTAATTTGGTGAATATTTTAGCTTAACTTAACCTTTCATGAAGTTCTGGGATGAGAGGAAGGGGATATCTATTCTTAATGGTTATAGAATTGAGAGCTCTGTAGTCAATAATGGGACATCTTGTGCCATCTTTGTTTGTGACAAAAAAGATGCCAGCTGCTGCTGATGAAGTACTAGGCAAAATAAAACCCTTACGCAGGTTATCATCTAGGTATTCCCTCAAATATTGTAATTCTTTTTGTGATAGGGGGAATATCCTGCCGAATGGGATGACTGCACCAGGTTTTGTGTCTATTGGGCAATCATATGGCCTGTGAGGAGGTAAATTCTCTGCTTCTTTTAAATCAAACATGTCAGAGAATTCTGAATATTCTGGTGGTAAAGCTTTTTCAGCATGGTTAATCTGTATATATGGAAAACAGGTTTGTGAACAATAGGAAGAATCAAATTCTATTTTGTTATTAGACCAATCAATTGTGGGGTTATGTTTTTGTAACCATGGGTATCCCAGGATGATGGGATGTATAGAACCTGGAATAATGTCATATGTTATATATTCTTTGTGGCCAGTTTTAGTTGTGGTGAGAAGTGGAATGGTGTGATGTGTAATGGGACCTTTTAAATAGTTTGAACCATCAATAACCTTAACAAAGACAGGTATATCTTTCAACACACACAGAATTTTATTTACAGTGACAACTTTTTGGTCTATGAACATTCCGAAGGCTCCGGAGTCAATCATAGCCTCGCTCTGGTAGAGGTGTTGGTCCCACTGTAAAGACATAGATATGGTCAAATGGGTATTTTCATTTGTTGAGATATTGGTAATACAGTGAAAAATCTTACCCTTCTTCTGACGAAGGAGAAGAGGACATGTAGACACACCATGATCTTTATTTGCGCAGTACATGCACAGGTTGGATAAACGACGTCTTGTCTTTTCTTCTTGAGATAATGGACCTTTTATAGTACCGATTTCCATAGCAACTGCAGGAGTAGTGGGTTTGTCATAATGTGTAATGTAATGTTTTCTCCCATAGGCTTCAGGGTGTTGTCTTTCCAACTTCCTTTCCCTGTAGCGCCGGTCCATTGAGATACAAACTTTTATTAAAGCATCTAGGGTTTCGGGTAACTCTATCCTGGAGAGTTCGTCTTTGAGGTGTTCCGATAACCCCAACCTGAATTGATTCTTCAGGCTAATTACATTCCATTCGGAGTCAGCAGCCCAGAGCTGGAATTCAGCTATATAGTCTTCTACCGCTCTTTTACCCTGTTTTAAGGATCTCAAGGCTTGTTCAGCGGTACTTTGTTTCTTGGTATCCTCATATAGGGTAGACATAGCTGTGAAGAAATTGTCTAATGAATCCAATATAGGATCCCCAGACTCGAAGAAACAATCCGCCCAAGCTCTGGGTTGCCCACTCAAATATGAAATAGTCGTACAGACCTTAATTCTCTCAGTACTGTACGTTTTATTTTTCATGTTAAATAACATACATGAATTCTTAAATTCTCAGTATTTAGAACGAACCCCTGAGAATGGGTGAGGTGGATTAATTTGGGGTTCGGGATGATCAGTAGGTTTCTGTGTAAAGTAATCATTCATCAAACGTTTGAGAGTGTTATTCTCAGTCTGTAGTTCAGTTAGACCTTGTGCAAGTAATTCAACCTTTTGATTAAGGGTGCCATTTTTATTGGACATTTGTGCAGGATGCATAATAATTCTTAAGGCTTGATTATTCTGCAATAACCCTAAATTCCCCTTTTTAGGATAAAGGTATATATGTAGATATTCCTATTTATACAATTCTCAATTAGTAATGAGAACTTATACCTCTTAGGAATAACAATTTTAAATAATAAGCTGGTATGAGATTGGAGTCACAAGTAATAAGGTAGTATATACTTGGACAATTATTACTCACAATTTGGTGAAAAGCAATAATGTTGTATTAGAATCTTCTCTAACATCAGAATTATCCTTCTTCTCACGTGTTAGTTATGTGAGTTTTAGTCTTTGTTAGTATCAGATAAATCAGAGGAAAAGTAAGTATGAATGCAATTAAATTCAGTGCAGCTTATAACTCTCAGCATTTATAAGTCTTTTCAGAGATTAATACTGTCATCAGAAGTAAACAGTTTTTGTAGGGAAACCGTTTGAGATAAGGAGATAGAGCTTGGCTGACACAGTATACAAACAATTAGGTTAGATGGCTAACGGCAGTTCGGCTGTTAATATAGTCAAGTAGGAAATGCAGACAGAGTAACTGTGTAAGTTAAAGTCTCAAAAGTAAATGATACTTGCGATTTTCCTGTCTTGTTCCGGTAGCGTAGGATGGCTAACCTTAGATCCGGTGTTTGTTTAGTTTACCCGCTGTGAGCTGTGCTTGTACAGGCAGGTTGTCACGTATTCAGTCTCCACACACTGTCTGAGTGATGATGTCAGCGCACGCCGGAATCTCCTGTTTGATAGGGAAAGTATCCTTGAGAGAATATGCCTTTACACACAAGCGGTTTGGTTTAACCTTTAAGGATAATCTGTTATACGTTAGAAAGGTGGGAGTTGGTGACTCTGAGTTATTTTGTCTATAAATTCCTTAGGGTAATATAAGTTTGAGTAGAACTTAGGAGTACGGTATCTAATAGTTTCAGGGAGAAGTTGATACCACACACTTGCAATAATCAAGCAATTGTAAATTGCTTGAGTCCCTCCTTAAATAGATGTTCCGGTTTGCAGCAGAGGTATTCTTAAAGGGGCAGGTTATACAAATAGAATATGTCTTAAAGGGACAGAGAATATGACACATAAACACATTTCCCTGTCCTATTGACATACATATATATATATATATATATATATATATAAAAAACTGGGTATGTTAAGGAGAAGGTATAAAAAATTTTTTTTTGCTTTATATTAATTAGTATCGGGTGCAGACCCTGTAAACAAATATTTTTACAGCTTTTAAGGAAGAAAAATCTGAAGAGATCACAGTAGTGTTCTCTCCAAAAAAGGGCAGGGATTTCAGCACTCCGTATAGTTATTGTGTGCTATACACACATATAATGATTATTTAAGAAATAGGTGTTACAGGCCTCCACGCAAACAATCAACTTCTGGGTCCCCTAAACCAAAACCACACAGTTTAGTTAAGAAAAAAATAATTTTATTTATGCAGACAAAAAATAAAAAGTATAAATTAAATCAAAAATATATTCAGTACAATAAGTACAAAGATAAAGCTGGCCAGCTCTCTCAGGTTGATATGATGCAGGTACAAGCCATAATATAGACTTTTGAGTTATTAAGCAACACCCCTACCAGGGGGTAGCCCTGTCAGCCAACAGGAATCTGCTACCATGGATAATACTGGGGATCCATGCGTAATCACTCATATGATACACAAAACGGAAATGACAACACCTATCTCAGAGGGTAACACTAAACAAGTCAGGAGTCTTGTTACCTTGAGAAAGAAATTAGGATCTATGCCAGTTACTTTTGTGCTTAAATATAACAATGTAACAAAGAATTACATACTTATATATTTACACATTAGTATTGAGATCACAACACCCTGACCAGAGGGTAGCACCAATGTTAACAGAGGTTCCGGCTACCTTAGTACTCAATAGGGATCTATGTATCTCTAATAAAAAATGTGTAATCACAGCGTTAGTAAGAATACTTATATAGTGCAAGCAGTATATACAATGTATTAAATGGAACTTGTCACATCCTCCATGATTGTATTTTAAAGCTTAAGTATATCAACTTAAGTGCATTTTCCAGAAATGTACATTCCATTGTAGACTCGTAAGTCCATGAATACTTTACAAATCACTTTGTTGCGTCTGTAGACCTTCTCCTTTTAAGCTTGGTGCCAGATCCGGATGCGGTGCTTGCTTGCTGTAGTTAGAAATGCTGTGTGCTGCATCAAATATCAATCAGGGGCTGGTTCTCAGCTGTGCAAATGACGTCACACGCCGTGTGACGTCATTTGCACAGCTGAGAACCAGCCCCTGATTGATATTTGATGCAGCACACAGCGTTTCTAACTACAGCAAGCAAGCACCGCATCCGGATCTGGCACCAAGCTTAAAAGGAGAAGGTCTACAGACGCAACAAAGTGATTTGTAAAGTATTCATGGACTTACGAGTCTACAATGGAATGTACATTTCTGGAAAATGCACTTAAGTTGATATACTTAAGCTTTAAAATACAATCATGGAGGATGTGACAAGTTCCATTTAATACATTGTATATACTGCTTGCACTATATAAGTATTCTTACTAACGCTGTGATTACACATTTTTTATTAGAGATACATAGATCCCTATTGAGTACTAAGGTAGCCGGAACCTCTGTTAACATTGGTGCTACCCTCTGGTCAGGGTGTTGTGATCTCAATACTAATGTGTAAATATATAAGTATGTAATTCTTTGTTACATTGTTATATTTAAGCACAAAAGTAACTGGCATAGATCCTAATTTCTTTCTCAAGGTAACAAGACTCCTGACTTGTTTAGTGTTACCCTCTGAGATAGGTGTTGTCATTTCCGTTTTGTGTATCATATGAGTGATTACGCATGGATCCCCAGTATTATCCATGGTAGCAGATTCCTGTTGGCTGACAGGGCTACCCCCTGGTAGGGGTGTTGCTTAATAACTCAAAAGTCTATATTATGGCTTGTACCTGCATCATATCAACCTGAGAGAGCTGGCCAGCTTTATCTTTGTACTTATTGTACTGAATATATTTTTGATTTAATTTATACTTTTTATTTTTTGTCTGCATAAATAAAATTATTTTTTTCTTAACTAAACTGTGTGGTTTTGGTTTAGGGGACCCAGAAGTTGATTGTTTGCGTGGAGGCCTGTAACACCTATTTCTTAAATAATCATTATATGTGTGTATAGCACACAATAACTATACGGAGTGCTGAAATCCCTGCCCTTTTTTGGAGAGAACACTACTGTGATCTCTTCAGATTTTTCTTCCTTAAAAGCTGTAAAAATATATATATATATATATATATATATATGTCATTTACCTGTACCCTGACATAATTTCCCCTTTCAAATTCAAATATATGTAGGACACATGTATTTGATCAAAGTCAGTGGTACTCGGTGAGGATGTTGGCCGTATACATCATAGACAGTCTTTCATGCAGAGTGTCCGTCATTTTTGAGCTTTCATGTTTATCAGTTAGGCATCTTTAAGCTACAATATGTCTTTATTTCATTTGGGGGTATGACACTTCATTCTCCCTCTGACTTGTAGTTGGGACCTAGGATGACATGCTCGCAGCTGATTGATATGGACCCATTTATCTATGAAACTTCCATTTTTGGGGATCCGTATTTTATAGGCCACTGGAGATATTTTGTCAGTAATGACAAAAGGACCTTTTCATGGTGGAAGAAATTTCTTCTCCCTAACCTGATCTCTTCCAAAGTTATAAAGATAAACTTTATCATTTATTTCATATTCCTTTTTGGACGTTTTGAGATCATAATAGGTTTTAGTGGCAGTTGCAGCTTTCTCTAAATTCCTTTGAGCAAATGCAAAGGCATATTGCAGGTGCTTTCTTAGGTTCTCCACATATTTATGTGTATTGGCAGCTTTTATCAAATTTTGGTCTGATGTACGGTATAGCAGATGCTGAGGTAGAACCATTCTTCTACCAGTCATCAGTTCAAAAGGTAACATCTTGGTAGCACTACTTGGAGTTGCTCTTAATGCCATTAGGATTAGAGGTAGTTTTACATCCCAGTCATTACCCGTTTCACTCACAAACATTTTGAGGATTTTCACAATGGACTGGTTGTAACGCTCTACACCACCACTTGAGGCAGCTCTATAAGCAATATGGAGCTTTCTTTTTACCCCTAGTATTTTCCACATTTTGGTCATCACTTCGCTAGTGAAGTGGGTTCCCTGATCTGATTTGATTCTTTGGGGTAAACCAAATCTGGAAAATACGTGGTTGATGAGCAAAGCCACGCATATTTCAGCACTATTGTTAGGTGCACTAATGCAATCTACCCATTTAGTGAACAGGCATGTCACTGTTAACATGTATTTGTTACCTCTTGATGACCTTGTTACTAGACCAATAAAATCAGTTTGTATATCTGACCATGGCATTACCATCCCCCTTTTCTGCAATAGCACTCTATGCATTGGCGCAGTGGGTTGGAACTGTGGACAGATTCAACAACCTTGACAGTAGGTTTGAACATCTTTCAACATGTGTGGCCAAAAAGCATAATCACGCAATATTTCATATTGCTGAATGCCAGTTTTTGAGGTTCTAATTAACAAACCATCCTGTAACTTGAATTGTGATCTGGATTTCATTAAGATTCTAAGATTTTCTTTGCCAATACAATCATCTTTTGAGATGGTGTTGCTTTCAGGATCTTCTATGTGTTTATAGAAGGTGCCTACAATGAGGTCTTCTTTTTGACTAGTGATCAGGTCCTCACTAGGAGAATCCTGACTCCATTGTACCAAGTTAGGCTCACTCTGTTGTTTTGCCTGATTTCTGGTAATGGCTTCTACCTGAATTGCACCCATTAAGTGGTCAATATTAAGGAGTTCTCCAGTTATGGCTCTTTGTTTGGCTAATGAATCCGCAAGATCATTGCCTTCCTTATCTGGGCCTAGAACCCTGGAATGACCCTTGGTCTTTTTCCAGTGTATGGTTAAATCATTGGATACCACCAGATTATCAATCTTGTAGAACAACTTGCCATGCTTGACTGGCTTGTTATTGCTTTTCTGCATGCCATTTCTTTTCCAAGTTGGCAGGTATTCAACAAAACTGTCACGCACATAATTTGAGTCAGTTATGATCACAAATTCATGAATACCATGTTCAATAGCCATTTCAATGGTTTTGAGAACAGCAGTGAGTTCTGCAACTTGACTGGATCTTGGTCCAATGTTAAAACCTAAAGATATATTTTAGAATCCACTTGCCCAAGTTATACCAATGCCAGCGACTAATCTGCGCTCATTATCAATAGTGGCATGGTAAGAACAACCATAAGACATACACCCAAGGTAATGTTTGGCAATTTTCCTCATTGTACATTTTATATGGGGAAAGCAATTGTTCCTCCAGGAAATCATCTTCTGATAATTCTTCCCCAGGATCTCTATCAGTACAGTCGTGGAGCTCAGCAAGCCCCTGTGCGACTGGGTTCTTTTTATTCTGCTTATAGCGAATTTCTACGGGCCAGCCTTGTAAGGAAAGAGTCCATGCTGTTATGCAGCTATTAGACAAATTCCCATCTCTTATTCTCTCACTTTGCAAATATATCAAAGGCTGGTGGGCCGTTTCTACAATAATTTTCTCGCCCTGTATATAGCTGCGGATATTTTGTAGAGCCCATACAGTAGATAAGAGGGCTTTTTCGTAATCGCTAAATTTTATTTCTACTGGGGATAGAGTTTTGCTCGCATAAGCAATGGCTTTGCTTAAATTATCATGCTTTTGGTATAAAACAGTACTCATGCTTACATCTGTGTAACCTGTCTCTAAGAAGAAAGGTTTACCACCTTCAGGGTATGCTAAGCAAGGTGCTTGTGTGAGTTTGCTTTTCAGCTCTTTTATGGCTGTCTCTTGAGACTCACTCCAGTGCCATTTCACTTCCTTCTTTAGAAGAAGTAGTAGTGGTTTAGCTAATTCTGCATAATTATCAATGAATTCGCGAAAATAATTTGTCATACACAGGAAGGATCTCAATTCCTTTAGGTTAGTTGGGTTTTTAGAATTTACTATAACTTCCACCTTTTTCTTCTGAGGATTTAGTCCTTCAGAAGTAACTTCATGTCCCAAGAAGTTTACACGAGTGCTGCACCATTGAGCTTTCTGTAGGGATAATTTGACACCTGCCCTTTTAAGTTGGCTGAGGACGTGTTTAAGCTCTGCTATGTGTTTTTCAAAGTCTGTGCTTTTGATCAAAACATCATCAACGTAAGATAAGGTCCCCCTTTCCAGTGCATCAGGCATAGCCTTATGCATAAATACAGCAAATTCATGTCCAGAATTTATGTAACCAAAAGGGAGTCTCTGAAATGCATATTGTACTTTTTGAAATGAGAATGCCAGCTTATACTGGTCCTCCTCATGTACCTTTATGGTCCAATATCCCTGTGCGCAATCAATGGCAGTGAATATTTTGGATCCCTGCATTTGTGCAAGGCACTGGTCAATGTATGGTACAGGCCAGCCAGATATGTACACTCGTTTGTTTAGCTGTCTTAAATCAGCACATAAACGCCATTGTCCATTGGGCTTAAGAACACCTAGAATAGGATTGTTATAAGAGCTGTGCACCTGTCGTATGATACCCCTTTCTTCCAAGTTCCTTATGATTTCTGCAAGAGAATCATATGAGGCTAAAGGAAGTCTGTATTGTTTAACAAAGACAGGTGGTGCATCAGGATCTGTTTGTATTCTTGCAATGTGCAAGTCTGTAGTACCACAGTCATAAGACTCCCTAGCAAAAATATCCTTGTACTCCATCAGGAGTTCTCGCAGCTGTAGGCGTTCATCATTGCTGGAACAGCCATTAGCTAAGGATATTTGCTCTTCGACTATTTACTGAAATCCTGGAAAGATTTCAGGCTGTCCTATCTCATAGGCCTCTTCCAATCTAGAGGTGAGATCCCATTGATTATACAGGGAGTGCAGAATTATTAGGCAAATGAGTATTTTGACCACATCATCCTCTTTATGCATGTTGTCTTACTCCAAGCTGTATAGGCTCGAAAGCCTACTACCAATTAAGCATATTAGGTGATGTGCATCTCTGTAATGAGAAGGGGTGTGGTCTAATGACATCAACACCCTATATCAGGTGTGCATAATTATTAGGCAACTTCCTTTCCTTTGGCAAAATGGGTCAAAAGAAGGACTTGACAGGCTCAGAAAAGTCAAAAATAGTGAGATATCTTGCAGAGGGATGCAGCACTCTTAAAATTGCAAAGCTTCTGAAGCGTGATCATCGAACAATCAAGCGTTTCATTCAAAATAGTCAACAGGGTTGCAAGAAGCGTGTGGAAAAACCAAAAAAAACTGCCCATGAACTGAGAAAAGTCAAGCGTGCAGCTGCCAAGATGCCACTTGCCACCAGTTTGGCCATATTTCAGAGCTGCAACATCACTGGAGTGCCCAAAAGCACAAGGTGTGCAATACTGTGAGACATGGCCAAGGTAAGAAAGGCTGAAAGACGACCACCACTGAACAAGACACACAAGCTGAAACGTCAAGACTGGGCCAAGAAATATCTCAAGACTGGTTTTTCTAAGGTTTTATTGACTGATGAAATGAGAGTGAGTCTTGATGGGCCAGATGGATGGGCCCGTGGCTGGATTGGTAAAGGGCAGAGAGCTCCAGTCCGACTCAGACGCCAGCAAGGTGGAGGTGGAGTACTGGTTTGGGCTGGTATCATCAAAGATGAGCTTGTGGGGCCTTTTCGGGTTGAGGATGGAGTCAAGCTCAACTCCCAGTCCTACTGCCAGTTTCTGGAAGACACCTTCTTCAAGCAGTGGTACAGGAAGAAGTCTGCATCCTTCAAGAAAAACATGATTTTCATGCAGGACAATGCTCCATCACACGCGTCCAAGTACTCCACAGCGTGGCTGGCAAGAAAGGGTATAAAAGAAGAAAATCTAATGACATGGCCTCCTTGTTCACCTGATCTGAACCCCATTGAGAACCTGTGGTCCATCATCAAATGTGAGATTTACAAGGAGGGAAAACAGTACACCTCTCTGAACAGTGTCTGGGAGGCTGTGGTTGCTGCTGCACGCATATTTTGTATTCTATGGGAGAGGCTAATTAGTGTTTGAGAAGTTTTTAATTTCTGACCTCTCTTTACCTGTAAGGGTAAAAGAAATGTATTAGCCCCTGCTGGAATTACAACATCTTTAGACACCTGCATATTCACAGCATATGGCAATTGCTGGTTTGATTTCAGGGCTGCATTTTCATCCTGAAATACTTCAGGGTCCCCCTTTAACCTGCTCCAGCGGCAAGAGTTAATCAAATCTATTTGTATGGCATATCTATGTAAGATATCATTGCCAATGTATATTTGATTATGGGGAGTATTTAAAACTAAAAACAGGTGCTTCACTGACTTATTACCTATAGAGACAGATAATAAGCATTTAGTTGTGACGTTATAGCTTTCAGACCTGTCATCCAGGTTGTGTACACAGTGGTCTCGGGAAGAAAGATATTTAAGCACTTTAGGTTCGGCTATCTGCGCTAATAAGCCTTCACTTATATAGCTAGCTTCCTGTTTTAAACTCAATTTGGCATATTTTGTTGTACCAAGGTCATCCATTTGTATAGGGATAAATAGATCCTCTTTAACTCTCTCAATCCCTGTGAGGTATTGAGCATGGCCTCCCCCCTTAGGAATTTTATGATCCCCCTTGTGGAGTGATAGGGTTAATACATCGCCATCTAAGGAAATATTCACAAGCTTTCCAGGCGAAATTTTAAAAGTAATACCATCAGAGCCACTTAAAGGAGTCTGATCATCTATTTGTAAAATAATAATTTCAGGTACAGAGTTATTCCTGAAATTAATCTCCACAGCATCTGGTTTCTCTTCCACCACGTGACAGCTATGTCAGTTGCGAGATATACCGGATTGCTCATAATTTATTGGCCGTTTTAATTGTGACCAAATTACATTATTTATGCAATCAATTATGGTGCTTAGTCGCTTCAGGAGATCACTACCAATAATTAAACGATCAGTTGGCAGGTCTACTATAATGACAGGGTGTCTTATGACCCTGTTCCCCAATTTAAATTTTAACCAGGCAGTACCGTAAACATTTAGGGAGTCAACCCCAACTCCTATTAGAGAACCATCAAATTCTTTTATTTTAGGTTTGTGGGGGTGTTAGCTCATTTAGCTGTGTGTAGTACCTGTGGGATAAGATAGTTGCCTGAGACCCAGTATCAATTAATCCCATGATAGGGTTGGAGGCTGAATCTTGCAGCTCAGCTAACGCATAATATCTTCCTGCAGTTTCTACCATTTCACACATAAAGTTTGCATTATTGTACATCATGTGCAGAAGGACTTTCATACCTACTGGTCTCCTTTATGACAGGGTTGGCTGGATTCTTGTGTACTGCATCTGTGGAAATAAGGTTAAAAGGACACTGCAAATGCAATGATTGGTTAATGCTTTCAGGCCGAGGTTGGTCGTCATCACAGCTAAATCGTCCATTTCCGGTCTGTGGGGAGAGAACATGGTTAGTATCATTGATATTTATTATTACATTTTGTATATCTCTCCCCTCCCTCTCAGGTGATACTGCAGTATTTATGACTGTGCCTGTGGTCCACTGCTGACCACTGGCTGTACCCCTAAAAAAGTATTGTTCAGTTGCTGAGCCGTAGAAGGTTGACTCATATTAGCTAATTGTTTGCTCAACTGATTTAACTGGGTAAAAAGCATATCTACCTGATTGTACAAGTTACCTCTACCCCTAGGCCTATCTCTTGATACCCTATAATAGTGATTCCTGGACCATTGGGTCCCCTCAGAATCAGGGCCGCTATTTCTATTTTGGCGTGGTTGCCCCTGGGGTTCAGCTTGTTCAGTATTATTACTTTGGGGAGCATTATATACTTGGGGTGTCTGGTTACCCTGAGAATATCTTCACCATCTATTGTATCTACCTTTGCGTGGGTACCAATTATTTGGTGAGTATTCTCTTTGTGAGTAATTATTCACCTGATTATGTCCCCCACTTTGGTTATAGTCTCTCTGCACCTCAACCCTTGTAGGGGAAAGGGCAGAGATAAACCTCTGTGGAGATGGCCCGTTTTTGACTGGCCACCTCCGCGTAGGTTTTCTTTTTAGACTCCAAATTGAGGGGGCTAGGTGACACCCTAGTTTCTGCTACAATTTTGGGTTTTGATTCCTTTTAACCCCCTGCTCACTGGACTGATGAATAGAGTATAATTTTGTACTCTCTTTGATCAGCCATTCCAATGAGCAGTCCTCGTCAAAATCTCTAGCTAAGTTAATTTTGATGGGTGTAGGCAGTGCTTCAAAAAATAAATTTACAAATTCTGAGCAATCAAATCTGGGATTATCTTCAGCCATACTATACGCATTTTTCAATTCAGAAAGGAATTCGATTGGACTCTGATTCGCACTACATTTTAAACCATATACCGCTATTTTTGCTGCAGTTTTAGTGCGATTCTTTTCTGCATTGTCGTTTTATTTCACACCAGGAATGAATGTTCATATCCTTTAGTGAAGTAAAGAATTTGTGATGTTTACTGTCAAATACCCAGGGCAGAAATTCAATTTTTAATTTCTCACTTGTTACATTCATTATAGCTAATGCATTTTCAAAAGCCTCTAAGTGATCAATTACAGATTTTGTTCCTTTATTGGAGAATATAGGTACTGCACCCTGTATGAAAGTAATTATTTTATGGGAGTCGTAGACCTTATTAGACTTACTTTGGGATTCTCTATTAGTTTCCCTCACCCTCACCGGCTGAGTTACAGCAGTTTCCTGGATTTACATCATGAGGTGACTGCCTATTTGGGAAATCTATTTCTGACCCATTAGGGGTCATTTGTCTATACTCTTCCATATATTTTTGCACTTCGTCCCTGACGCATTCTCTAAGGGAGTTAACATTATCTGCATTATTCTCACTATTAATATAAGGGTTTTCATTATGGCAATATGACCTTTTTAAATCACTTAATTCTCTCTGGCTTTGCGCAAGCTGTTTATTTAATTCTTGTATCTGTGCGAGTAAGTCTATGTTATGCTTATCTAAGGCGGTTAGGTTTTGGGCAAATTCATCCATTTTATTTTTGGCTATTTTTAAATCCTCTTCGCATCTGCATGAGGAATGATTACTACTTTCTAGCTCCTGTATCTACAATTGTTTGTCTATGTCACAAAGCGACATTTCGTCAATAATGCATATCATTAGGGGCCAAGATTTTAGTATTAGTTCGTCTCGCTTTTTGAGAGTCTTGCATTGATTAATCATTAATAATTCTAGGAAAAATTCATTGTTTTCATTCCACATATTATTATTAACGGTAATATTTTTAGCCCTAATTTCAAGCATATCCATAAAATCATTTAATTCACCCGCAATATTAAACTTCTCTTTAATGTGAATTATGATATCTTTCTTAAGGACCTGACCTCTAGTAATGGGTATTGTGATGGGACCGTTTTCAACGCTGTGTACAGAATTAAATGAGTCACTTCTGGCTACAGACATTATTATATTGGTTTAGTATTTAGTTAAATTAAAATGCTAATAAAATTTACAAATAAAAAGAGAGAAGAAAAAAAATTATATTTAAAAAAAAAAAATTAATATTAATTTTGAATTATGAAAAAAAATAATATTTTTATTAATCTTGAAATATGAAAAATTAATATTTTTGATTAATTTTGAAATATGAACAATTAATATTTTTATTATTTTTTCAAAAATTAATCTTTAACAATATTTCAAAATATCAATATCAATCTCGAGATATGAACATCAATATTTCAATCTTCAAAAAAAAAATATTTTCAAAATATTAATTTCGAAATATGATTTTTTTTTTCTCTTTTATAATAATTTCTATTTATTGCAAATATATGATATCAATATGATAAATATTAATAAATCTCATGCAAGTGCCTCCATACAATATGTCAGTATATTTATAAAAATCTCAGCAGTGCCTCCATAAAATATGTAAGTATATTTATAAAAATCTTCAGTAATTTCAAAACAATATTGCAACGTGTGCTTTTTAGCCGGTCAAATTTTTTTTTTTTTTTTTTTTACTGCCTCACTATACAAATAGGGACTAATTTACACGTCTATGCTAATCACTGTGTATTCAGAATTTTACCTGTTTATCCCGTTCATAGGCCCAGAATGTGTCTCCATGCACAGCAGGAATCATTTACAAGTCTGTGTTAATTATCAGTTCCTTGGGATTTTGACCAGCTTTTCCACTGCTGATTACATACTCAGCATCTCTCTCACCACAGCATGGGGCAAAGAGTGCTCTGAAGTTTTGCACTTCCAACTAAAGAGCAAATGCTTTAGTGTCAAAGTCTCTGGAGACATCCTGTCTGCAATTGAGTCCTGAAATGTGTATTCAACTTGTGGGGGTTTTGTGAATCAAATCCTGACATCAGAATTTCAACCCTATTTCAGTAATATCTGATAAAATATGGTTTCATACATAAACACATTTTCCTGTCCTATTGACATACACACACACACATATATATATATATATATATATATATATATATATATATATATATATATATATGTCATTTACCTGTACCCTGACACCCTTTTTTGAAAGCTTTTACAGGAGTTCATGCCAGACCCGGTAACCATTTGCTCTGGCTTAATGAATGATAGTGGCAAGTTCCGTGGTCGTGATAATTGTTAGGCCCACACAACCAGCCAGATCGATGATAAGTGTCTCTGTGAACTCCCAGACTGTAGTTGGGAACATTGCCTCCAGACCATCCCCAGTGCGACCGGCCGCCTCGCCCCGTGCAATAGCCGAAGACCACTGCTCCCCAGCATCACATTTCCAGGTCTGTAATGGTATTAAATAATTTCCAATGTCTGCTTGTTTAGATTCTCCCGATATCTCCTCTTGGACCTCCGTCATCGGCTCTGGCAAGCATAAGGACTCATCATGCTGTCTCGGAATGTCTTGTTTTATAGCCTTATTGTCTGAAAATCTCTCTCCGGGAAGTGGAGCTTGGCGACTGACTATATTGCGGCATAGTGCTGTGAGGTCAGCAAACCCACTGTCCAGCTTATATTCCAAGTCAGCCAATAAGGTCTGTAGATTTATATGTAATTCCTACATGATGAGGTATATGTAGAATAGACACAAGCTCACAATGATTGTTATACCCGGCTCACCGGGATGGGGGGTGTCGAGGAGACTATGTTTGTCCACTGCCTAAGGCCTCGACAGTCCGGTCCAGAGCCCAAGGTTCATAAATACAGCAAAGGAAGTATTTTTTTTGTTCTCTTGAGGATAAAGCAATGATCTCCTTCAATTATGTTCAGTATTTCAGTATTCCTGTCATAAGCCTGTTTAAATTGGCGGATTTAACAGGGTTCATCTGGAGCTTCTGAAAATGCGACTTTACACCGCCATTGCCCTGACACGCCCCGGTGTTGTCATATTTTAAAATTAAAATTTATGGATATGAGAAATAAAAAAAATAAAAAAATAAACTTGTTTCTTTTTTCCACCTTTACTTTCTGATTATTGCTAACTTTCACCTAGATTACAAGTTTTGCGTAATGGCTGTGCGCAAATAGCGCATGCGTAATGTTCATTGCGCACTCTTCATAATGTAGGTATTACAAGTCTGAAAAGAACATTGTTATGCATTGTGTTAACACGAATACCGTGTTTATTTCACTTGCGTAATCACAGCCGGGTAATGGATTCCCCTATAGAGATCAATGCAAACTGAAAAATAATCTGATTTTTTATCTAACACTCGATATCGCGAGAACTACACATTGCTCTGTCACATTACACATACAAATTAATGGGCACAAATAATAATCATGTCAAATGTACAAACAACAATCACTCACACAACATAACATTATACAAAACGAGGATTAAAAAAAAATAAGTTTGGAACTGCATCACGGAGCAAAAGAACAAGGAAAACTAATTACACACTTATACACAAACCAAACATTTGCATTGGAGATTAGGAAAGAGTTTTACAAATAAACATTAAGAACATTGTAACTTGTACTATCAGTGTATATAACAACTAAAAAAAGTACTATTTTATACATAAGTTTGTTGGAAACATTCAACACTCAATTCGGATATAAAATATTTGAAGGATTATAAGACTGACCGCAACAAACAAATATTTTTGCAGCTGTTGAAATTGTAATTTCTAAGTGTGGAGTAAGTTTATATTAAATGGATTAAGAACCGGCTTATATTAACAAAGTATCGCAATGTATTTCACAAAGACCACTGGTTACTAGCAGTGTTAGTAAGTATTTTCGTAGATAGCTTTGACAAATATGGTAGCCAATAAGGGAGCAGCAACAGGACACACACCCCCTTCCACGCAAGCAGCGGGAAGTTTAAAAAGGAAGCCGGAACGAAACACAATACTCGCCTCTGATCAAAAAGCTCTGAGTAGCTTTGAAACGCGTCAGGTGTTTTTGGGTGTTGTGTTCCGGCTGCTCACCTATTTTTTAAGCTAATTTGTTTTATAATATTACCCTTGGTTTTATACAATATTTGCTACCTTATCATTTTTATTTAAACCCTGTGTTTACATATACGACACGACATACAGACAGTGGTCCTTAAACACTGAAAACATCACTCTGCCTGTATATACGCAGTCCTTTGATTGCACACAACTGAAATAACTGTTGTACTTGGAACAGAACACAATTCATTATTATCAACCGCCTATGTGATACCTCATAGTGATTGAGGTTACTCTTTGTAAGTAGAACTCTGTATGTTAAATAAATAACTGATTATAACAGAGTTACACTATGTTGCCTTTTCTTTTGTCCCACTACATACTCTGAAAACTAACTTGATGGGAGAAAAATAGTAGCTATATGAAGGTTTTACCACACTCCAACGGAGCCTGTCAAGAAAGGATCAGAACCTCATAGACATCTAACGGAGGTTATCCGGGAGGAAATCTAAACTGGAATATCGAGCGGTGCAACAAACTTACCTCATATGATTGAGGTAGTCGGATGTAAGTAGGATAGAAGCCCAATAAGGGATACGTCATTTTGAAATCCAAGCAAGCTGTTTTACTGATTGTACCTGTTTAACACTGGACATTTTTTTCCCTTGCCTGATACAACTGTTTATCCATTTAAGTGTCTATCTAATTTCAGGCGCTGTCGAACACTCTAGTATTTCAAAACTATTTTAAGCGCATAAGATTGCTAGCATTGATTTACTCTACATATGAAGTATATGAGAGGAAAAGTCTGTTTTATTGCTTTTTAATACCTCTTCATTCCACAGTATATACGTTGTTTCTCAGGAGGGCAAAACATCTCTAGCTATATATATTCAACCCCGGTTTTAATGAATATATTATTATTTGCATAACTAGTAGTGATTTTGCATCTACCATCCTAACATTATAGGTGTATATATAATAGGTTATAGCGCAGTGAAGTGTGTCAATCTTAATTTACATATAACGAACTAGTGACAGATAGGAATAAGGGATTATCCGTTCAGTCACACTTATACACATACACAGCAGCTTTACTCTGTGTACAAAATTTTAAAGCGCCTCCCAGTGGTTGTTGAGAGGCAACTCCCAACTACCATTTAAATAATTCCTTTTCGTTTTTAAACATTAAGAACAGTTAACAAATACGATACGATCAAAAATCATAATTTGGATATTGCAATACTACATTATGATAATGTTATGCAAACTATCACCATGACCTCATCGCATTATACACATTCCCTAAAAACATATGTGGATTTAGAAGCTTATTATGAGCATGAGCAAATTCAAACAACTACTCCACATTGCACACATAAAAAATCTTCACAAAAGCACACCTGGACCTCGTTTACTTTGCAAACCAGTACATTATTAAGCATTTATATATGCTATATAAGCAAGCTCTGAACATGGCTACCTTGACTGTATTGCTTTTTTGAGATGGGTACAAGTCTAGGCGTTGGAGGTCAGAGAGAGAGAGAGAGATAGTGAGAGAGAGAGTGGGAGAGAGAGTTTGTGTACGAATCTGTCTAGGTGAGTATGTGAGTTCTCCTTTGTTTTTCATTCCTTACACATAGTTAAACATATTTACTTTCATTTACACGCAAACACATTCAATACAAACATACAAATAGCAGTAAAACTACATACACACACATACACTCCATACCCCATTCCCTTTAAACCTATACCCATCCCATAGTTATATTTTTTTCTTTTTAGACCAACTTATTGTTTACACACCCTTTAGTCCTTTTTTAATATGTTTGTCTGTTTATTACTAGCCCTTACCCTATTTTCTAAAACCCATTCACACTTTGAGCACTTTTTACTTTTATTTCCTTATTTTGACCCCCTTTCATTTTTTCACTTTCACCTTCTGAAAAGGTATGGCGGGAAGGAGGAGTAGGGAAGAGATTAGTGATGTGATTAGGGAGGAGATTAGGCAGCAGATAAGGGATGAGATGAGGCAGGAGATTAGGGAGAAGAGGAGGAGAGGAACTATAGAGGAAAGGGGAGAGGTCAGGGTGGGTGGGCACAGCCACATTGTTGTAGACGAGCAAGTGGCTGGGCCCAGTGGGACAAGGCAGGAGGGCAGAGAGGGCGAAATACAGCCTGGAGAACAGAGGCTCACATCACAGGGGAAGCCCAGGCAGAGGGAGGAGAGGTATACCAGGGAGGAGAAGGAGGCCCTTATAATTGCCTATATGAAGAGGGCTAGGAGGCTGCAGGCACTGAAGGTACCCCCTTCAGAGAAGAAAAGGTTGTGGCTGGAGATCAGGGATGCTGTCAAAGCAGTGGGGGAGTTCAGGAGGGACGTAAAATCTATACAGCACCGCTACTGGAACTGCAAAAGCGAGCTCAAGAAAAAAATGTTGAGGGAGAGGCAAGCCAATACCGGGACCGGCGGCGGGCCAGAGCAGACATTTGTCTACAGCCGCTGGGAGTCCCAACATCTCCGAGGTGGTCCTAGTCAGGATCGAAGGAGGGATCGATACCGGGAACCTGCACTTCTCATCTGCTGGTAAGCACATTTAATAATATCTTTCCATCCATCTCATTACTCATTTACACTCTAAATAAATAAATTATGCTGTTTTGAACATTATTCTGAAAACGCATTCAGAATTAGCATAAAAAATAGAATTGACCAGGAGCGCTAAAAAAAGCTAAAAGTGATATCCTAATACTAAAGTGCCAAGTGGTAGTGCAAATGAGTATGTGCAAAAAGTATTCTATCGAGTGAGAAAAAATTCAAATGTGAAAAAAATGTGTTCAACCAGGGTTATATATCTTAATATAAGCCTAAGTAATATATAAGTGGTCCAGATACGTCTGAAAAAAACTTTTTCAAAGTGCACAAATGTGATCCAGACAGGTCTATATATCTTAATATATGCCTATAAATACTAATGTCTCTAAAATTTATTTCTTAAAGTGCAAGAGTGTAAAAATGGTCCTCTGACCCAGCGTGTGTAGAAACCAGAACAGTAATTATCAAAATAATTCTATGAAATAGTGCAAGTGTAGGATATACATAAAAATTTATTAATACATGGCCAAATATGCAAACATTATATGCAATAAAAACAGAATATAGAAAATAGAATATAAAAAACGGACGTCTCCGTATAAAATCAGGTGGCCACCACACAAGATTTCCTAAATGCGTATAGTCATTCGAAAAAGCTTTCAGTTTTTGTGTAAAAAGTCACTTTTCTTAAGGGAAAGTTTTTTATTTGAAGGGAAAACCTTTTAGCTTACCCCCAGCAGTTCAGTCAGATCAGTCCGTCAGTGTGGAATTACCGCCGTGGCGGAGTGACGTCACTCTTATAGGCGTTGTCCTCAATCCGTGATCCGATTGGTCCTTAGATCCCAGCTCAAGTTTCTAAGCTGCCGTGTTCAGTAAACAATCGTATCCGCTCTTTAGTGCTGAGTAGCACGCAGGATACTATTTGTAGTATGCAGACAGTTAGAGTAAGTGCTGGAACTCCTGATTTCACTTTAGAGTTTAGTGGGCGCTATATCAGTGTTTAAGCGCAAATTCCAATAGGTTTGTGAATGTTCATCTGCCAAGGTATTAATATGACAGGAATAGGTCCACAGCTTAAGAAGAGTATTCAGCAACAACAGTACATAGCATCAACGCGTTTCTCCCTATACAGGGCTTTTTCAAGATCATTCAGCATTCAGAATTACCTTGAGAAAGTTGGATTTGAAGAAAAGCTATCACGTTAGTATCTAGTCTCAAGATTATGTGTGCATTTAAACATATTTAAGACGCACACAAAAATACATTAATATTGACCATCTAGATATCCGAAAGACGGGTTTTCAAATACGTAAATCGTATTGATTTCTTTTAGATAAAATTGAATTACTAAGGCAGACTTATTAATACACTTTCAAATATAACATTTAGATCTTTATTTGGAACTGTGCTAATATCTCTTATTTCTTTCATTTTAAAATATACAGAGTGTGAGGCTGGTGTGGAAGAATAACAGCAGGAACATGCTCCTCCTTTACCCAGGCATGAGAGTGGTGCAGAAGGTGACACGCCACCTTAGAGAGAACAGGAGGATACCCCTGCAGAAAATACACCTGCAGAAGCCCCCTGTGCAGAAGATATCCCTGCAGCAGCCCCCCGTGCAGCAGCCTGCCGTGCAGCAGCTCCCCCTGATGAGAAGATTCCCCCCACAATGCCCAAGGTGGAGTTGATGAGGGTCTTCCTACAGGAAATGCAGGACTCATGGAGGACACAACAGGTACACACACAGTTTATGACCAACGCAGTGAACACCCTGATAGAAGGTCAAACTAATATTGTAAATGTTCTAAAAAAACATATTTCAGGTCCTCCGGGAGGTGGCAAGCAGACCATATCCAGAAATGGGAAGACCATAAGAGCCTGGACCATCAGCTCCTGGATCATCAACTCCTGGACCATCATCTCCTGTGCCTCCTCCATCTCCTATTCTGCCTGGTCAATCCCCAATCACTCACAGTACTCCTCCTCCCCCTCTTCCCCAACCATCTCTAATGAGGACACGTCTGAGGAGGCATTTGACCACCTTAGAGCCCCACTGTCGTGGGAAGGAGAAAGAGGTAATTATGTTTATATATTATTTTAATATAAATATATATTAAAGTTAATGTGTAAAGAATAATTATGTGATGATGTTGTCTTCTTACACTTGTGGAGCACACTCTGTATATAGTCTGCTTCTATGGGACCGGGTCCATGGAGGCAGAGTGTTTGCAGAGTGTGTTTTACAAGTGTGTTGCGACAACATCATCAAATGCTGTCCTTGTTTATTAGATTGATTGTTTTTTTGTGATGTGATGTCCAAACGTGTTCTCCTAATACAAACCAACGACCATTACAATTATACATGATGGGATATCACTGTGTTGATGCAAACAACATAGCTTAAACAAGAACATATGCTAACATATACTCATTCTTATGGCTTATTGGTATATCAACATGTGCTTGTTAAATAAAGCAAATATTGATATATATTTTTTATCCCTTTGCGCGCTAAGTACTTTCCCACCTGGGTGAAAAGATTTTTTAATGTTTTTATTTTTTTTAACTTTTTTTTTATTTTTTTCATACCCCCAAGACTTACACATTTGGAAAAGTTAGGCGATTACCTTTCCAATGGTGGGTATTGGGGGTCTGTAGCTGCTTAGATGCCTGAGATACAGGCTTCTAAGCAGCATGCCCCCTGCTCCTATACTTAACATTGTTAAGTATAAATAAAGTTGCGCGTTAGCACTCAAGGGGTTAAAGCCTGTATGCCATATTTCTCTCGATGTGTTGACAACATTGAATACGTAAAATAAAGTGTATTTTTGGCAAGCTAGTTTAAAGTGTGTTACTTATTTTGGAAATCTATTTCATTTAAAATATGCATGAAAGCAGAAAATTCTCTTTCATGATTTTGACAGAGCATATAATTTTAAGCAACATTCAAGCTTACTTATATTATTTAATTTGCTCCATTATCTTGTTATCCTTTGCTGAAGGGTTTTTCTAGGAAGGCTCAGGAACCTAGTTTCTATCTGCTGATTGGTGGCTGTATATATATATATATATATATATATATACTGATTGTCATTGCCTCACCCATGTGTTCACTTAGAAACCAGTAGTGTATTGATGCTCCTTCAACACATAAGACCAAGAGAATGAATCACATTTGATAATAGAAGTAAATTTGAAAGTTGTTTTAAATTGTATGTTCTACATAACTAATGAAAGATACATTTAGGGTTCCATGTCCCTTTAAGAGTTACATTTGAATTTCATGCTCACAGTGCTATATTATTTGGATAAAAACAATGTTGAATCGATACATGACACATAAAATTTAACATTTAAATTAATAATAAATATCAGGACATAACATCTCTAAAAAGTATACATGATTTATTATGTTACAAAATTCAAATATCCTTTATATATCATATGATATAGGTGAATGGCATGTATATTGAAAAATAACTTCAAATACAAATGCGCATGTTTTGGAAATGACAAATTAACCACAACATATAAATTATTTGTTAATGAAAAAATATTGTTGCCAAACATATTAAACAGTATAGAGTATATTCATCGCTGAACATTCATGGATTATTACTTGCCTCAAAATATATTCGGGATCAACAACACATTGACTTAATTTGTTTCTTCCACGAGACAGCCATCAATCGAAATATTTGAGATCTTTTATCATCTATGTTTCAACAATGTAAAAGATTGACACAATCTATAAACTCAGAAAATCGTGGTTTTAAAATTGTGTTCTCATTCGCAAACATGGCACATCCAATATCACGGAACAACGCGATCCAATCAAATTACGGAATTTACACCTTTGCATGTGACGTATTACGCAACATGGCACATCCGATGTCGCGGAACAACGCAATCCTATCAAATTATGGTATTTACACCTTTGCATGTCAATAACAATTTTATTTCTATTTAAAAAACTAGCATGTGCTATATTGTTAAATATCAAGCGTTTTTGTTCTATGTAATTCACATCTTCACATAATCTAACGCTAGATAACATAATAATGTGATATGTGTAATATAATCCATTGTTGTTAATATATATATATTTCATTAGAATAGTAAGATTAGGAAATATTTAGGAAGCATCAAGGTTTAACATAGAAATAATGCTACTATATACATCATTAAAATGTGTATTGTTTATACATTATATGTTACCTATAGCAATATATCGTTTGATAATTAAATATAATAAAACATCATAGAAAGAGATTATTCATCTGAAATATGTGTGCATTACACACAGGGATTACTTATGTTCTACTACTACAATAAGATTTAATGAGTATTGGAATATATGTGCTGTCAACATTCAGATTGTCTGTTTTAAATATATTAGATGTGTATGTTGGTTAAAACTCAATTAGATATTGGGGGGGCTTCCGGGCGGCGGCCATGCATAAACACAAAATTTTGAGCTGCTCCAGTAGTCCTGCTACATCAAAATAATATCTTAACTTGAACTCTCCATCTGGACATCAATTTGCTGGCAATTTGAACTACGGAGGATTTCCTCTTAGCAGAGACTTTTCTTTTCAGGATTGCTGCCTGCTCTCAGAATCAGGAGCTTTTTCTCTGAGGTTTAGGCCTCAATACAACCCCCACCCCCCAGTGATATGTGAGCTGAACAGTAACAAACTTGGATACCAGCACATAGTTAGACATAGAGATTTAATATGGAGACTGCTGCGTATGTCTTAAAAGAATTGAGCCAGCTGCTCGAACGCTATCAAGCTGCATTCGAGGAGAAGCTAAAAATGGCACCCAGCCCTCTCAGTACTTGCTCTCCAGAGCGATTCCTCCAACCAGAACCTATCTGCTTAGAAGGGGAGAGGGATGAAGCTTCTCATCCCCAGTGCATAGTGCCTGCTACTAGACATCCCCTCACGCTCATAGATGCAGATCCTAAAACTGAAGATAATGCAGCGCTGAGGGAGATTCACAGCTCCTCTACGGTCGAGGGAAGATCTGTTCCTACAGCAGGAACGAAGGCCGTGATACCAGTATCCACAAGAGCCACAGCTAACGGCACTGTTAGACCGAATAACAATAATTGGCTGTTTACACTTTCATTACCTGGATCGGATGACTCCCGGAGTGGGCGAGACTTTGCTGTGAGTCTGTTGGTTTGCCCGCAGCCACCCTTTGCTCCCATGTTCACGGAGATGCTGAATACATACAGGGACTCAGGTACTGTTTTTCCATCTCCCCAATGACCCTATCTAGAGCAAGACATGCTCTATCTTGCTTTCTACTTTGTTTTTGTGTACTTATGAAAATGCATGTAGCTATGAAGAATGTAATCTGATTTCATGCCTGTAAACCATTTATTTTTCCTCAATAAAAAAAAAAAAAAACACAATTAGATATTAAAAAGTACCTTATAGTTGCATATCCATAAATTAACTGTTGTTAGCATCACTAAAAGGGACACAGAACCCACATTTTTTTCTTTTGTGATTTAGATAGAGCATGCCCTTTTAAGCAACTTTCTAATTTACTCCTATTAGCAAATGTTCTTCATTCTCTTGTTATCTTTATTTGAAAAAAAGAATGTAAGTTTAGATGCCGGCCCATTTTTGGTGAACAACCTGGGTTGTTCTTGCTGATTAGTGGATACATTCATCCACCAATAAACAAGTGCTGTCCAGGGTTCTGGAATTTTTTTTCAAATAAAGATAGCAAGAGAACAAAGAAAAAATAATAGGAGTAAATTATAAAGTTGCTTAAAATTGCATGCTCTATCTGAATCACAAAAGAAAAAAAAAATGACAGAACAGAATTAAAATATATCAAAGAGACATTGTACTAATTTAAATATAAATCATGATTATAATAAAATACTATTTCGAAGAAGAATTACTCATTAAATATGTTCTTCATAGATAAAACATTTAGATATAAAATAATCTATCGCCAAATCATTATTTCTTTAGTTTATGATACACAGGAAAGGGGATGTGATTAAATAAAACCAAAAATAAAATATTTTTTACATATTTGATATCCGAAATATAGACTATATCATTTTTAAAATAAAATAATGTTTAGATAATTTTAAAGAATGTAAATATGAAACATTTACATTCATATCAGAATAAAAAGTTTTAGAAATGAATGTTTTGAGTATAACTAATTTTAGGGATAATTAGATCAGTATAATGTCCCTTTAAGAATGTATGGTCTAATGTTGATTTGTAATGATACTTACATCTGTGGCTGTGAAGGAGACCAGGATACACAGGCCGAGGAAGGTGAGGATCAGGCAAAATGGGTTGTCGGGGAGGATGGGCGTGGCAAGGTGGGGCACGTTCAGTTGTGGAAGGTTTGGCCTGCTCATTTGGGGCCAACACAGGTGGGGAAGGTAGGGCCTGTGCAGTTGGGAAAGGAGCAGGACAGGAAAGACTGGAATGATGAGAAGATCAGCGAGGAGGGGCAGGAGGAAAGGAAGATGTGGCAGGGTGATGCCCAGAAGTGGATAGTCCATCTGAAATATATAATACAATTGTTTCAATACATATATTATCTGAAAATGCATTCTTTACATTTTAAATTAATATTCATCATCATTTGAAATATGTAATTATTTATTTTGCTCACAATTTAGACAAAGTCACAATAATGACTATGTTTAAAGGTATCAATTGGTTTGAATCAAGTCTAATTTCAAATATTTTGTTTGCTCACTGGTACTTTTTTCTTGAACGTTTAATAAATACATTCAAAAGCATATGTTGCAAAGTCTCCATTATGTGCTAATCTTTATGATTTTAAAATATTACATTTCTCTTTTTGATAATATATATCAGTACACATGTATGCATTTGATATAGAGAAGACATAGAGGTCCGTCTTATGTGATGTAATTGTCATTGGATCACATCTCGAGTGCATTATTAAATGTGAACAACATTTTTTAGACACATGCCCGTGGATTGACTTATGAGAGTCCACTAATTGGATAATATGGGAGTGTGTCATATGAGCAAATATAAATGGCCACTCCACCCACATAGGCTTTGAAACAAGGTAATCACTGATGACTAAATAGATTAAGATGATTGCCTTGGTAATGTTAAATATAATTATTTTAAGCTTGATGGTTCAATAAATTACTATTCCAAACATTTACACAGTAGACAGTGCCTTTCCTATTAACTATTAACAATAGAATGCTATCTTACATTACATTTCCATAGTATTTATTTTTAATATATCTTTTACATTCGGATTAAATGTATGTCATCCCAATATTAATAGACACATTCAGACTTAAACATTTTAGGTTATCGAAATATTAATGTTTGTCTTAGTGAAATTGACGGTCAACACATAAATCATGTTAAAAACCCTTTACTGATCATACATCATGACATTAAACCAATGAATTTTAACATGATTATGTTTTATGTATACTTAGAAATGGCTGACAAGCTCAGAACAATGATGACATAATGAGCTGGTCTGCATCTAGGCACTTATGCAGCGGGAATTACAAAAAAGAGGATGAATAGCAATGACTGTCTGTACAATTATAATATGATTATTGTGTGATTGGATGTAATATGCATGTGACATCATGATGTAATTTATGACACTTTATACCAAAATAAAAAATATATTCTGAATTTCTATGTTCATGCTGCATGATATAGAAAGGGGGCAGTAGTTTATTTGAAACTTAATGTGATAATATTTTTGAACACGACCAAGGTGTAGACTTTTTTTTATTTTTATTCAAAATTAATATTTCTAAACAATACATGTTATATAAATGTTGGCATATATATTTAACGTACCATTAGCCTCCAAGGGAACCACATTTTCCTCCATCCCACATATAACATCCAGATCTGTAAAACATAATATGTTGTGTACACGTTAAAATCTAAAATTAAGGACTTCCGGTGGGCGGGCATTGCGAGCGGCAGCAAGGGAAGAGAGCTCCGTGCTTCTATCCCCATATAACATCTACTGCCGCTCGAATCTAGCCCAACAAACATCCCCCTAGGCTTGGGGAAAGAGCCGGGACAGCGGAGTGACCGTTGATGCTGTTGGAGGCTGTGTTACACACCTCAGCTACCGGAGACGACATCGAAAAAAGGTCGCGACTAGGCCTTAACTACGCAGTAGTGCGTGCAAGAGTGCCTACACATCCACGCAAGTAACCAATCCCAGTAAAGAAGCCCAGCTCAGCATAAAGCAGCCAAACCTCTGTGATCCAGACTAAAAGTAAGGTGAGGGAATAACTCGCTCCTCGTGAGCACGGCAGTGGGGAACGTAAAGATCAGAATAAGAAGAGGCCACGCACTATACCCCATAGAACTCTCTGGGCCTATCCTGCAAGCGAAATTAAAGGGCAATTTATAACTGTTTACCCGATCCTCCATAATCGACACTTATGTACATCCCTGCAAGTAAAAGAAACATATCAAAGGGAGACTCAAGAATGTGATATAATTGTGTTAATAACAGATCACTCTGTAGGAGTCAGTAATAAGCATGCTGAGAGTAGCACAGTGATGTCGGCCATTACACTCAGAAAGACTGAATCGATTTGAACTTATGTCTGTGACTAAATAAATAAAACACTCGTTAACTGGAACACCCTCTTAGCTCTTAGACATTATTGTATTACAACTGCAATACTGGTGACTTGGTTTTTTTTTACTCAGCACACATTTCCCACTTCTGCATGCGCAAATATTATAACGCATACATTAAACTGACTGATAAAATGTTGCATAGACAAAAGCAGAATGAAAGGAAATCTAAACACCACTCGGACACCTCAGGAACAGAAAAGATCTCTACAGATCAGGATAACCCTGATTATTCAGACACACACCCTATAGTGTCGGAGCTTTCAGCACTATTTCTGCCAAAAATTGAACGACTTCAGACTGGAATAGACACTATGAGCTCGGAGTTCAAAAAATTTAATACGAGACTAACCCATGCAGAAAGAAGATTGTCTGATGTGGAGGACAGGCAGCAGGAAAGCAGAATTGCGGTGACCAACTTGCAGAAACAGAATAAAATTCTTATGGACAAGGTTGATGACCTTGAAAATCGGTCCCGCCGTAACAATATAAGAATTGTGGGGTTGCCTGAAACAGTACCCAGCTCAGCATTACTAAATTTTGTTGAAAATATACTTCCTAAACTCCTAAAGATCCCAGAAGAAGATACTCCCTGTGAAGCAGAGAGAGCGCACAGGGTAGGTGTTCGAGGATGACAGCTCAATATAAATGGCCCACCAAGACAAGTGATGGTTAAATACCTCAACTTTAAGGACAAAATACAGATTCTTAGGGCATACAGACAATCACCTGCGCTGGAATATGAGGGTAAACGCATATATCTCTTCCAAGATTATTCAGTGGAGATCACAAGAAGGCGCAAAGAATTCTCCCCCTACTGCAAAAGTCTGCTAGAAAAAGGGCGCACTCTCACCTTACTCTTCCCAGCGAAGCTGAAACTTCAAACTGCAAAAGGACCTACGTTTTTTGACTCACCCAAACACCTACAGAACTATCTTGAGAAAGACGAAACTGAGACAGGGCATCCACGCACTTCAGATCAACATGTAACCTGAAACACAGGAGACTTTGCTGCTTTCTTCCTTTATGTCCGGAAAAGGAACTCTCAAAGGATACTCACAGAGAAGACGCTGGAATTTTCAAAGTTTATAAATGGCCAATGTAACCTCCCAAATTCCTATAAGAGGGATCGAATGGGCTGGAAAGTCCTATCTAGACAGCCCTGAATCAAGGGGCATTACTGGAGAATGTTCTCTTTATGTTTATTTGTTGTTTTGTCTGTATGTTGGTTTATATGTTTGTAATATTATTTTTGTTCGAGGCTTGCAAAAAAGTAATAGCCTTATATACCTTGGCAAAATTCTGGTTTAATACTATGTTTCTCCCACCTTCTAGACTAAGTCTGACCCATCACTCTGACTCCCGAGGAAAGGAATAAATATATTATGGGCAAAATACTTGGAGTACCCAGTACGTGAGTTATATATTCCCACACCACACACCTTTTCTAACACCGACACTTAAACACCACACCTACAATACCCACCCATGACTGGTTGTACAAGTAAAATAGTGGCGTGGAATGTGGGCGGCATTACGTCGCCCATAGAAAGAAAGGCCATCTTGAGGCACCTGAGGTCACTACACACTGATATAGCAATACTTGAAGAGACTCATCTAACCACACAGGAACATCAAAAATTAAAACAAATGTGAGTAGCAGAGATACTTCACACCACATATGAGACACGCAGAGCGAGGGGTGTAGCTATATTGTTTTGTAAAAACCTAAACTATAAAATACTCAAATCAGAATGTGATCCTGAAGGAAGATATATCATAGCACACGTGACCTTAGAAGGCATGTCCATAGTGTTGGTAGGGGTTTATGCTCCTAACGACAGAAAACAGGAATTTTGGCAACACCTACAGCAAAAATTAATTGGTACCCAAATAGATACCATTATCTTGGGAGGTGATCTCAACATAGCACCTAAAGTCCCTGCAGACCGCTTTAGAGACCCCCACTCCACTTTAAGCAAGATCCAAATCCCAAAATACCATAAGAGAGACTCTAGAATACTAAGCAAATTTGCCAACACACTAAACCTTAAAGATATATGGAGGGAGCGTAATCCAGATTCCAAAGACTACACGTGTCACACCACAGCTAAAGACACTTTATCACGTATTGATCTGTTTTTGATAGTGGGGAGACTATGTAATAGAATCAGAGATGCTAAAATTCAGCCTATTACCTTGTCGGACCACGCCCCTATTTCACTCCTCCTCTCCACAGATAAACACACAACATCCAATTTGAGATGGAGATTCCCTGGTTTCCTACGCACAGACGTTAACTTACACAGATACCTCATCACACATTGGCAAACCTTTCATGCAGTCAAGGCTCAACATTATAATAAACCACTCCTCTATTGGGAAACGGCTAAGGCGGTCCTAAGAGGGGTTATCACATCTTATGCAGCGGGAATTACAAAAAAGAGGAAAGCTAGGGAAACTACTCTCTTGAGGCAGACGATTAATGCCTACAACAGATACCTAAGAAACCCAACAACACAAACTAGGACTAAATACATATAGGCAAAAACTAATAGAGATTCATTTATGAATCAAAAGGCAGTGTGCTCCCTTTCGTACTCTCAGGCCAAATTTTATAGATTCGGCAACAGGACAGGTAAATATCTAGCAAGGGCCGTAAGACTCACATGTAAACAAACTCAAATCCTGGCAATCAGAGAAAGGAACCAAACACTGACGGAGGTAAAAGACATACAAACCGCATTTACCAACTACTACACAAAGTTATATGACGACTGTCATGTCGATGTGATCTCAAAACAAAAATTCTGGAAAGACCTGACTATACCGCAATTGACTGAGGAACAACAAAATCAATTAAATGCGCCAATAACATGTCAGGAGACAGACCAGGTTATTAAAGACTTGCCGACCGAAAAAACACCAGGACCTGACGGTATGCCCGGGGAATTGTATAAAATAATACGGACAGAAATAAGAGAAACTCTAGCCAAACTATTTAACCATCTCATGCAGGAGGGAGCAGAAGTCTCCCAGAGGTTTACGGAAGCCACTATAACTATTATCCCAAAACCAGGTAGAGACCCACTATCCCCTAGTTCATACAGACCAATTTCCCTGCTCAATACAGACTACAAGATTTTCACCAAATTACTAGCCAATAGATTAGCCCCCATACTCCCCTCCCTGATACACCCTGACCAAACAGGTTTTGTTAAGCACAGATCTTCAGTTTGTAACGTGAGAAAAGTACAATTAATCCTCTCATACTATGAAAAATGCAGAAAGGAGGGAACTGTGCAAAACCTCCCAGAAGCTTGCCTTCTTCTGCTTGACGCAGAGAAGGCTTTTGACAAAGTCTTATGGGAACATCTTTACACAGTATTAGAAAAATCTGGGTTTAGGGGACAATTTGTATCTGCTATACAGACACTTTACACAAACCCGACAGCTTCTATAATTGTTAATGGGGACACTACCCCTTACTTTCCCCTCAAGCAAGGGACAAGGCAGGGGTGCCCATTGTCCCCCTATTGTTCGATTTAGCAATAGAGCCCCTGGCTATTAAGATCAGAAACACAGTTCCGGGACTGCGTTTGGGGAACACTACATTACAGCTCTCACTGTTTGCCGACGATAAGATACTATATATCTCTAACCCCCAAATCAATACGCCTAAGATCATGTTCTTAATAGAAAACTTTTGAAACATCTCCGGTTATCAAATTAATAAAACCAAGTCGGAGCTCTTATGGCTTACCCCGACTCATATTCAAACCATTGAAGATTTTGATTTTAAAATAATTTCGGAAAATTTTGAATATTTGGGAGTGAAACTGTCTGCAAACACAAACACCTGGTACGACTCTAATTATAAACCTTTAGTGAGGAATATAGTCGCTTTACTCAAGACATGGACTATTTTGCCCCTGTCCCTTATGGCAAGAGCCAACCTTATTAAAATGATAATTTTTCCTAAATTGCTATAATTTTCCCCCGCACCTTTTAAATACCGCTGGTATTTAGAGTTCGCAGAATGGCTGGGTTTTCAGTGCGTTAGGCTCCAAAAAGGGAGCGTAGAGCATAATTTAACGCCACTGCAACTCTAGATACCAGCGGTGCTTATGGAAGCGGCCAGCTTCAAAAACGTGCTCATGCACGATATCCCCATAGAAAACAGTGGGGCTGTTTGAGCTGAAAAAAAACCTAACACCTGCAAAAAAGCCGCGTTCAGCTGCTTATGCAGCCCCATTGTTTTCTATGGGGAAACACTTCCTACGTCTGCACCTAACACTCTAACATGTACCCCGAGTCTAAACACCCCTAACCTTACACTTATTAACCCCTATTCTGCCGCCCCCGCTATCGCAGACACCTGCATATTTTTTTTAACCCCTAATCTGCCGCTCTTAAACCGCCGCAACTTACATTATACCTATGTACCCCTAATCTGCTGCCCCTAACACCGCCGACCCCTATATTATATTTATTAACCCCTAATCTGCCCCCCACAACGTCGCTTCCACCTGCCTACACTTATTAACCCCTAATCTGCCGAGCGGACCGCACCGCTATTATAATAAAGTTATTAACCCCTAATCCGCCTCACTCCCGCCTCAATAACCCTATAATAAATAGCATTAACCCCTAATCTGCCCTCCCTAACATCACCGACACCTAACTTCAAACATTAACCCCTAATCTGCCGACTGGAGCTCACCGCTATTCTAATAAATGTATTAACCCCTAAAGCTAAGTCTAACCCTAACACTAACACCCCCCTAAGTTAAATATAATTTAAATCTAACGAAATAAATTAACTCTTATTAAATAAATTATTCCTATTTAAAGCTAAATACTTACCTGTAAAATAAACCCTAATATAGCTACAATATAAATTATAATTATATTATAGCTATTTTAGGATTAATATTTATTTTACAGGTAACTTTTTATTTATTTTAACCAGGTACAATAGCTATTAAATAGTTAAGAACTATTTAATAGCTAAAATAGTTAAAATAATTACAAAATTACCTGTAAAATAAATCCTAACCTAAGTTACAATTAAACCTAACACTACACTATCAATAAATTAATTAAATAAAATACCTACAATTAAACCTAACACTACACTATCAATAAATTAATTAAATACAATACCTACAAATAAATACAATATCTACAAATAAATACAATGAAATAAACTAAGTTACAAAAAATTAAAAAAGAACTAAGTTACAAAAAATAAAAAAATATTTACAAACATCAGAAAAATATTACAACAATTTTAAACTAATTACACCTACTCTAAGCCCCCTAATAAAATAACAAAACCCCCCAAAATAAAAAAATGCCCTACCCTATTCTAAATTAAAAAAAAGTTCAAAGCTCTTTTACCTTACCAGCCCTTAAAAGGACCTTTTGTGGGGCATGCCCCAAGAAATTCAGCTCTTTTGCCTGTAAAAAAAAACATACAATACCCCCCAACATTACAACCCACCACCTACATACCCCTAATCTAACCCAAACCCCCCTTAAATAAACCTAACACTAAGCCCCTGAAGATCTTCCTACCTTATCTTCACCTCGCCGGGTAATCACACCGATCCGTCCTGGCTCCGAAATCTTCATCCAAGCCCAAGAGGGGGTTGGCGATCCATAATCCGGCGGCTGAAGAGGTCCAGAAGAGGCTCCAAAGTCTTCATCCTATCCGGGAAGAAGAGGCGATCCAGACCGGCAACCATCTTGATCCAAGCGGCATCTTCTATCTTCATCCGATGAGGAACGGCTCCATCGTGAAGACCTCCAGCGCGGATCAATCTTCTTCCGAAGACGTCCAACTGAAGAATGACGGTTCCTTTAAGGGACGTCATCCAAGATGGCGTCCCTCGAATTCCGATTGGCCGATAGGATTCTATCAGCCAATCGGAATTAAGGTAGGAAAATTCTGATTGGCTGATGGAATCAGCCAATCAGAATCAAGTTCAATCCGATTGGCTGATCCGATCAGCCAATCAGATTGAGCTCGCATTCTATTGGCTGTTTTCGATCAGCCAATAGAATGCGAGCTCAATCTGATTGGCTGATCAGATCAGCCAATCGGATTGAACTTGATTCTGATTGGCTGATTCCATCAGCCAATCAGAATTTTCCTACCTTAATTCCGATTGGCTGATAGAATCCTATCAGCCAATCGGAATTTGAGGGACGCCATCTTGGATGACGTCCCTTAAAGGAACCGTCATTCTTCAGTTGGACATCGTCGGAAGAAGATTGATCCGCGCTGGAGGTCTTCACGATGGAGCCGTTCCTCATCGGATGAAGATAGAAGATGCCGCTTGGATCAAGATGGTTGCTGGTCTGGATCGCCTCTTCTTCCCGGATAGGATGAAGACTTTGGAGCCTCTTCTGGACCTCTTCAGCCGCAGGATTATGGATCGCCAGCCCCCGCTTGGGTTGGATGAAGATTTTGGAGCCAGGACCGATCGGTGATACCCGGTGAGGTGACGATAAGGTAGGAAGATCTTCAGGGGCTTAGTGTTAGGTTTATTTAAGGGGGGTTTGGGTTAGATTAGGGGTATGTGGGTGGTGGGTTGTAATGTTGGGGGGGGTATTGTATGTGGTTTTTTTACAGGCAAAAGAGCTGAATTTCTTGGGGCATGCCCCGCAAAGGGCCCTGTTCAGGGCTGGTAAGGTAAAAGAGCTTTGAACTTTTTTTAATTTAGAATAGGGTAGGGCATTTTTTTATTTTGGGGGGCTTTGTAATTTCATTAGGGGGCTTAGAGTAGGTGTAATTAGTTTAAAATTGTTGTAATATTTTTCTAATGTTTGTAAATATTTTTTTATTTTTTGTAACTTAGTTCTTTTTTATTTTTTGTACTTTAGTTAGTTTATTTAATTGTAGTTATTTGTAGGTATTGTATTTAATTAATGTATTGATAGTGTAGTGTTAGGTTTAATTGTAGGTAATTGTAGGTATTTTATTTAATTTATTTATTGATAGAGTAGTGTTAGGTTTAATTGTAACTTAGGTTAGGATTTATTTTACAGGTAATTTTGTAATTATTTTAACTATTTTAGCTATTAAATAGTTCTTAACTATTTAATAGCTATTGTACCTGGTTAAAATAAATACAAAGTTACCTGTAAAATAAATATAAATCCTAAAATAGCTATAATATAATTATAATTTATATTGTAGCTATATTAGGGTTTATTTTACAGGTAAGTATTTAGCTTTAAATAGGAATAATTTATTTAATAAGAGTTAATTTATTTCGTTAGATTTAAATTATATTTAATTTAGGGGGTGTTAGGGTTAAAGTTAGACTTAGCTTTAGGGGTTAATACATTTATTAGAGTAGCGGTGAGCTCCTGACGGCAGATTAGGGGTTAATACTTGAAGTTAGGTGTCGGCAATGTTAGGGAGGGCAGATTAGGGGTTAATACTATTTATTATAGGGTTATTGAGGCGGGAGTGAGGCGGATTAGGGGTTAATACATTTATTATAGTAGTGCTCAGGTCCGGTCGGCAGATTAGGGGTTAATAAGTGTAGTTAGGTGGAGGCAACGTTGGGGGCGGCAGATTAGGGGTTAATAAATATAATATAGGGGTCGGCGGTGTTAGGGGCAGCAGATTAGGGGTACATAAGGATAACGTAGGTAGCGGCGCTTTGCGGTCGGCAGATTAGGAGTTAATTATTGTAGGTAGCTGGCGGCGACGTTGTGGGGGCAGATTAGGGGTTAATAAATATAATATAGGGGTCGGCGGTGTTAGGGGCAGCAGATTAGGGGTACATAGGGATAACGTAGGTGGCGGTCGGCAGATTAGGGGTTAAAAAAATTTAATAGAGTGGCGGCGATGTGGGGGGACCTCGGTTTAGGGGTACATAGGTAGTTTATGGGTGTTAGTGTACTTTAGAGCACAGTAGTTAAGAGCTTTATAAACCGGCGTTAGCCCAGAAAGCTCTTAACTACTGACTTTTTTCTGCGGCTGGAGTTTTGTCGTTAGATTTCTAACGCTCACTTCAGCCACGACTCTAAATACCGGCGTTAGAAAGATCCCATTGAAAAGATAGGATACGCAATTGACGTAAGGGGATATGCGGTATGGAAAAGTCGTGGCTGGAAAGTGAGCGTTAGACCCTTTCCTAACTGACTCCAAATACCGGCGGTAGCCTAAAACCAGCGTTAAGAGCCTCTAACGCCGGTTTTGACGCCTACCGCCCAACTCTAAATCTAGGCCTTAAACTCTATTATCACCGATTTTGTGTGGAAAAAGAAGAAAATAGAATAGGCCTTCGCAAATTAACTATATCACCCATGAAGGCAGGTGTGGGACTCCCTAACTTACAATTTTACAATTGGGCAGCTCAATTAAAATATATTGTGGACTGGTGGTTAGATGTGGAAACCTTTACAATAAGGGACCTTGAAAGAGAGATGGTACAACCATGGTCGCTATCCTTCCTCCCTCACTCATCGCCTAGCAAATTAGAGCAAAAGATTCAGGGACTCATACCTTTTGTAGGTCCAATTAAGACATGGCAGAGAATATGCAAACATTTTAACATTCCCCCTCAGAGATCTAAATTCCTACCTCTTAGAGGTAACCCCGACTTTATCCCTGGGTTTACGACCCAGACTTTTACGACATGGGAACAGAAAGGTTTAAGACACATACAGGACATGCTACTCCCAGACAGCAGCACATTGCTTCCATTTTCCGACCTGATGAACAAGTATGATATTCCAAAACAACATCACTTTGCCTATCTACAAGCCAAACATTACATCCACACTTTAAAGAACCCGCAATTTTTGAGTTTCAATATAGACATAATTGACAGGATTGTTTCTTGGGCCAAACAGGGCAATCGCTTATTACACCTATTTATAAACTGATGCAGGACACTTACAGTACCAAGATGGTAGCAGACTTGACAGTAGACTGGTCAAATAGACTAGGGTCTGAGATCACAGAAGACTGCATTCTGAAGAGTTTTGAAATGAGTAGGAAGACCACATTGTCAATGGACATGAGGGAATCACACACAAAACTAATTCACAACGCACACATCACACCTAAAGACTTTAAAAAATGGAGCTCTAAAGAACCGCAATATTGCAGTAAATGCAGACTTCTAGGACCAGATCTTGTCCACATGCTGTGGAAATGTCCATGATTACAGAAATTTTGGCATATGACGGCACATTGGGTAGGCACACTAACCCACACCCACACAATATTTACTTTGGAAAAGGTGATATTTCTAGATTTGAGAGAGTACGCAGGTACAATGAGGAATCTAGTGGGTAACATTATACTAACAGCGAGGAAGCTCATCCTGTGTCACTGGTTAAAAGATAGACCACCTACACTAGCGAAACTCAAACACACTTTAACTACTCAACTATTTTGTGAGCAAGCTGACTCTTTGGGGGACATAATGATCAGAACAGCCAATTTTATTAAAAAGTGGGAACCATACATAACTTCCTTACCCACTTCGACTCAAAAACAAATCCTAACCCCCCTCAGAAACACAGAATATATTCTCAATGCACAACTCAGGGGAGAATGGAGGCTGTGGGACTGACTCTTTGCCATAGGGAGGGAAATACCCTTCGTCTCTCATAATGACAACATACGAATTCTCGGAGGTACTCGGGAGATCAGAGTGATTGGGATGTAAAGATGATAAGGTATCAATAATAAAACGACTAAGTAAAAACATTGTTTGTGAGTTTTGTTTAGTAAATGTTTTGTTCTGTTTTAGTTTAAAAAAAAAAAGAAAATGTTGAGATTGTTGGATATACAGGACTCACAAAAACCCCTGCAGATAGACTATATTACTAAATTTGAAGAAACCGCAGGAAATGATAGGGGGATCCGTTTGGAGACCACTGTGATTTTCATGAACTATTGAGCTCACATATATTGTATCACTGTAACATGCAAAGAAAATTGTTTTCTATCTTACTTAGCTTCTCTACTTGTTGTTACAAATGTAATTGAAGACAATCTAATAAAGATAATTATTAAAAATAAAAAATCTAAAATTAAAATGTGTTACTTTTGCTCAAGTACACACATCAATGTTGCATTAAAAAGATAATGAACAAAATTAAATGAATTTCATTAGATGGAGCATGCAATTTGAACTAAATATATAATTTTCAAAGATTAATATTTAAATGTAATTATCTCTATTTTGTAAATCATGAACCAAAGCATAGTACACATGTAATGCTTATCATGTGTGTATCGCTTGATGATTGTTCTCTAAATTTATACCCAAATCACCATGTGCTATCCATGTTCTGAAGCACAAAAGTGTAGACTACGAAGCTTTGAGATTTTAATATTAAACTAATAAAATAAATATATATAATTAGAGGAGTACATTATAAGATTATTCAAATTGAATGCTCCATCATAATCATGATCATCAAATCTTTGGGTAATATACATTTTAATGATATATGAATGAGTAAATTGACATCATCCTGCTCATGCAGTGCTGGACTGGTGCCGGATCCCTCAGGGCTTGTCAAAGTAACTTCAACTATTAATGATATAAATATGAATTATGTTACACAATTTGTACATATGATTTAAAAATACTTATTTTGCATGGATAAAAACTTATTGTAAACAAGTCTAAATAATATCTACCAAAATGTGAAGACTAGACCACTAATATGAAAATTAAATCTATTAGTTCATCAAGGTATTTGGAAAGAAAATGATTTCTTGCACAGATGTACTATTTCTTCAAATATTATACATCAGATTCTTATCATATTCATCTATGGAATATTTCAAAAGATCGATTAGTCCCTGTTTCAAAATCAATCCAGACAGACAATTAACACTTTGAATAACAACTGGTGACAACTATAGGATAATACATGTGGGACATATAAATAACTTTGTGCAATGTACAGAAATGTTGCTGACACAACACATATTGATCACAATGCAAGACATAATATATATTTAACACTATGTTATCATGGTGCTTTTAGAATATGCTTATATATAGGTAATCCTAGAGGGAAAGATGCTGTTTAAATCACAGTATTGTTTCATCAAAACAGTGTAATGGGTAAGAAAGATATTTTGCATCTTTAGATAAATACAATATCAATATTTGAGACTGTCCCTCTAAAGGAATAGTCTATTCCATATGTTAATGTAATGAATCGGATAGAGCATGCAATTTCGATCGAATATATAATTTCCTCCTATCATCATGAATATTTCATTCTCTTTATATCTTAATTAGAAGACTAAAAGATGTAAGCATATGAGATGTGTATTTTTATATTCAGCACCTGTGTACCAATTTCTGATTGTAGTCTAAATGTAGCCAACAACTGTCAAGGACTACCCAGGTACAGAATACAAAATTGCCCAGCCGTTAAGATTACATTCAAGTAAAGATAGCAAGATTATGAATTAATAAATTCTGATTTTGATTACAATGTAATTCTATATCAGAATCATGATTTTTTCTTTTAAATACACTTTATAATTAATTAAATTGTCCATGTTCATATAGATCAATGTGAATGTATTAGGCAATGTTATGTACAAAGTTTTAAGCCAAGAGTGAAGTATAATGAGCCATACCAGACTGGGACAAACCCGAGGTTGAGGGTCCAGCACTAAGATCCATATCTGTAAAATATTCAATCAAGATTTGATATCATTATTAAAAATCATAACCTTAACACGAACAATCATACATTTTTAAATATTTTGACAAGTTAAACCATATTCTTAATGGATGCGAGATCATTGTTTTGTAAAATATATGTATAAATGAGCAGAGATGATTTCCTAGTTTGTATTTGCCATTAAGTGATAACATAAACACAACTATTATGAAAATGGTATATATGTATATGAATGATTGATATTTACAATTTCAATCAATGATTTAAATCTCTGTTTGATCCATTTATCAAGGACCTATCAAACTAGAAGGTTGAATCAATGACCCCATGTGTTAAATTGACAGTGAATCAAAGAATACTATATTTTTATTCCAATCATTATTTTGATTTCTATATTTTAACTACAATGGAATTTGCTTAAAGGGACACTGAACCAAAATTTTTTCTTTTGTAATTCAGAAAGAGCATGCAATTTTAAGCAACTTTCTAATTTACTCCTATTATCATTTTTTCTTCATTCTCTTGCTATCATTATTTGAAAAAGAAGGCATCTAAGTGTTTTTTTGGTTTCAGTACTCTGGACAGCACTTTTTTATTGGTGGATGTATTTATCCACCAATCAGCAAGGACAACCCAAGTTGTTCACCAAAAATGGGCCGACATCTAAACTTACATTCTTGCATTTCAAATAAAGATACCAAGAGAATGAAGAAAATTTGATAATAGGAGTAAATTAGAAAGTTGCTTAAAATTTCATGCTCAATCTGAATCACAAAAGAAAAATTTTGGGTACAGTGTCCCTTTAAGAATTCTTATTTATTTATGTTGCTATCAGGAATTGCAACATAATCCAAGGTAGTCTCACATGTTATTTTATTATTATTTGAAGTGTGCCTCTTATGTTAAAGGGACAGTTTATTCAGAATCCATTGTTCATTAATTACATAGGGAATGCAATTGTGACATAATTTGAAGTTCACTTGTAACATCAAATTGTGTTTGATCACTTGTTATTCTTTGTTGAAAGCTAAAACAAATTCTGATCATATGCTATCATCAATATCCTTGAAATGGATTTCAATTAATTTTGCACTTTTCAACAGCTAGAGGGCGTAAATTAATGTGTGCCATTTAGATAACATTGTTACCACGCCCATGGATTCACAAGGGAGAGGGCACTGATTGGCTAAATGCTAACCTGTACAAAGGAAAAAAAAGTCTGCAATGGCCTAGATACAAGCTAATCAGATTTTAAAAATAGTTACAAAAAAATATAATTTTATAAATAAAACAGTATTTAGAAATAAAGGGATCATGTATGTTTTTAATTATTCATTTTTGTTGGTGACTGTCCCTTTGAATCATTTGATGTATTCTTGCATTGATATCAGTTGTTAGACATTTATCTGTGATTATTTATTTTCTGATTCCTAGTATAGATAATTTCTTTTGGAATCTTGAAACTCATAATACTGTAATTGTAACATTTATCAGAATTAATGTTTACATTTGAACAACATGTCTAAAGTAATGCCACTGTAACAGCAAACTCATGTTTATGTCTCTGCATTGTTTTTTATCGATGATGAGCATTGTGTAATAATTAAAAGCGTAATTGCGCATTCGTGATTATGAATTTATTGGCATCTAGTGTGTTGCATATATTTTCTAACTTTTTAAAATATATTAACCATTTTGTGTATTACGATATTCAAATATAATAATTGTAAATATTTAATCATGCAAATTAATATTTCAAAGTTATGTATGAATCAATATTCAATGGATAAAATGGCGGAGGAGTGGGAGTTCCGGAATGCGCACTTCCGTTTTATCTCTGTGAAGCATAATTGTAATTGCGCAATAAAGATCATTATTCCTATATGATGGTTGACAAATCTAAATTCAGATGTATAAATAAAGAATAATAATAATAATTGAAGCGACATAATTTATTTTTAAAACCATTTTATTGTCATTATTTACCAAAAAAAACAAATAGAGCAGGTATTTCTATTAAATATTCATATATACTTAATTTTAAAATGTCATTCTGATGGTGTATTTTATTTTAAGGAGCAGATATGCAATCCTGTGATGTATCTGAAGACATCTGGCTAACTATTGCAACTATGCATTGTTGGCCACCCACAAATAAGCAGATAGCTCCCAGTAATGCTTTGCTGCTCATGAGCTGATGTAGATTGGTTTCTGAACTTAGGATAGAGAATGAAACAAATATGATTATCAAAGGTAAATGTTTGACTTTGTAAAATTTGCTCTGTCGGAATCATGGAAGATTAACTTTGGGTTGCATGTCCCTTTAACTACAAATGAAATAGCCATCACAAGCTATTAACAACAACTAAATAGTTACATATTTACTTTTAGAATATTGTTCTTATGATTGATGAATGCATGTAATACACACTATTCTAATAGTAAATATGCAATGGTAATGTTTGAAGAAAATAAGATTTAGATGCAGTCATGTCTAAATATAAGAATACGTTTAACTATATTAGTCTAGACACCATCAAAGGTTATATACATTTAAAGGGACAGTCTCCACCAAATAGATATTTACTTTATTACCCATTCCACATTTTGGCCTACTCGACCCTGTTATATGATTATACATTGGACCTTTGTGAGGACCTTGTATGTAAGTCTATGTAAACTGGCCACTTATCTCTTAAATGGACAGTATACTATAAAATATTTGTCCCTTAAGATGTTTCAAATTACTGTTTATCAGCAGCAGAGTATAAAATGTATGAGATTTGCTTTCTAAGGTTTTTATTGTATTTGAATTATCTGCTTTTGGTTTTGAAGCCACAACCAAATAAAATGTAATAAAGTGGTACATAGTTCTGCATCCCTCCCCCTAACACAACTATTTCCTAAATTGTAATTAGCAATAGTTTACTAAGCATATGTAGCCTCTTCTGTGTTATGTTATAACAATCAAGTGGGAAGCTGAGTCACATACATTGTGCATACTCAACCTCTGATGTATGACTTTAGAGCATCCCTTTATCTGGTATCTGTGGCATTCATCCCTTTCAGACTATCTAACATCTAATAAAGTCTAAAATGATTAATACATGTAAACTAATTGTGTGCCATATGAGGGATCAGTGGCCCAAATACCCCCCCCCCCCCATACATTGCGGGGCCATAGGGAGACTTTGCAACTACACACTAAGTTAATCCTATAACTGGAAACCAACATTCCTAATATTTGTTCAAATTTTGGACTTAATTCTGTATCCTTACTGAGGACTATATAAGAGTGTATAAACTTATTATAATAAGGCAACAAAAACATAATTATTCACCTGTTAATACACTAGCAACTAATCAACACCATATATATTGCCTAGTATTTTGCATATAACACAATATAGTGCACACTTGTGATATGCATTTGGGTTTGTTAAAGGTGGATGCCGTATAAGTTTTTATTTGTTTCTTATTTGTATTACAAAGATGACTGGTCATATAGCAATATTGCATCTATGTATACTGCATTTTTTATAGATTTTTTAAAGGACTAAAATAAATATTTTATTTTGCATAATAAGCCATATTACATTGAATAGTACATAGCCCATAAAGTTAAAGAGTACAATCTACTTTATTTCTACACATCATTCCCTAGCTGTTAGCGCACATATACATCACTTTTCTATTATATTTATATCTATTTTTTCTGTTTTTTGGGAGCAGATTAGTATATGTGCAGGGGCCTTAACTTGCGCATCACTTAACCCTGTTTGTTTTGTACTTGATTCAATGGGGCCTATTTATGATGGTGCAAGCGGACATGATCCGATATTGTGGATCATGTCTGCTGCACATCGATAAATGCCGACAGCATACACTGTCGGCATTTATAATTGCTAAAACAAGCAGAAATGGATACAGCACCCACTACTCACAAAAGCACGGAGGGGCTTACCAAACCCAAGTAAATCAAATGAAAGGATAATCTCCAGCTGTAGTAAGCAAAGTGACATTTTTTTATTTTTCATAGAAGGTCAAACACAGCAACATTTCGGGCTAACAATAAGCCCTTTTTCAAGCATGACATTAAGTGAATAAAACAGTGTTTAAATAGCCTTATTGGCGCCAAACAATTGTGATAAATGCACAAATATCGCCCTCTGCTGGTGAAAGACGAATATTGCATATAAAATACAGAACATTATTTCATAAACTACACTGTTACAAAAAATACAATGTTACAAAAATTGTAATACAAAATGTGTTACTTCATATATTGCAAAATTCAAAAATCACCTCCTTAGTGCCAAGTGCCAAGTGATCCTATAAAATAAAATAAAATAAGTGTCAAATTCTAAATTAAAGTGCAATGTGAATATATAGATCATATAATTCAATATTAAAAATATTTAAATTATGAATTTTCAATTAGTCACAATACTCCTTATATTATAACATAATCAAATCTTTATTTTTTATATAGAAACACAATCACCTGAATGGATTATAATAATAGATTTAAAAATTGATATATATGGGGATCCTTCAACAAAAGGATACCCATACCTCAATATGTCAAGAAAATTTAAAAACTAATGAAAACTCAGTTTATGAATGGGATAATGCCAAGTTTATGTCTAATATTATTACATTAATAGATTCCAAACTATTAGGACATAACCCAACAGGATACAAAATTTAAATACATAGGTAAAGTAATGCATACCTTTAAACCTACCAAAGTAGAGTAAAACACTTCATTTCTAAATCCTAAATGTTGTCCAATTACATTCCCTGTTAAGGCCTTTAGGCCATAAGGTGTCGAGTTCATTAATCCAAAACGCCTCCCTTTTGTTTAACAAAGCCTCTCTATCGCCGCCTCTCCTGGGCATGTGTACTTTTTCCAATATTTGAAAGCGGAGTTGGGTGATATTATGATCAACTTGTAAAAAATGAGAAGACACCGGAGCATCCTTACCACATCTGATATTTGACTTGTGCTCAGAGATCCTCTCACGTGCCTCTCTAATCGATTGTCCAATATATAACAATGAACACGGGCATTTATAATATTTATATATATTTATATATATTCTGGTGAACTGCTGGTGCAATGCTGCCCCTGCAGATTCACGGCCGCTAGCAGGGGCTGTCAATCAACCCGATCGTATTCGATTAGGTTGATTTCTGTCCACGGCCTTTAGAGCAGTTGGACAGGTTATGGAGCCGGGGTCTTTAGACCGCTGCTTCAAAACTTCTGTTTCCGGCCAGCCTGAAGGCTCTCCGGAAACACGGGACATTAAGCTCCATACGGAGCTTAATAAATATGCCCCAATATAATCTTAAACTGATAGCTCAAAGCGATAGTCCACCTAACATTAAACTGTATGTAAACATAAAATGTATTTCTTCTTCCTCTTGAATTTCTTTTTCAGTAAGAAATGTCATCTTATATGCCAGCCTATTTTATAACACCTGTGTAGGGGTGGTTTTTAAAACTATATAGTAGATTGCAATCATAAAGGGTTACACAGGTACAGAGAGAAAACTGGCCCAGCTCTTAAAATATCTATTGATTGCAAATAAATTCATATGATACCATGATTACACTATATACATATAGTGGTATAAATAAATAGAGATATGAAAGACAGCATTGTTTAGAACAAAAAAAAGATTAGCTTTAGAGAAATGTGCTTGTTCATAGACAGTAATGAAATGGTATAAATAATGTTGGGAAAAACCCGAATAACAGTGACATCCATAACTGTTAGTTAACAACAGTCCAATGCTCTTTGTACCGTACTTGACACGCGTGTTTTTCACGACTTTGATAAATAAGGGTATTGTATTCAGATCTACATCAGCGATGTCTGGCAAGCATATTGACGCCGTTGAATGCACTGAAATTGACGCTTTAATAAATTGGCCCCAGAGTGTACAATTAAAAAAAAAAAATCAACACACTTTTATAATCAAGTTTTCTTGGTATCCTTTGTTGGAGAGCATGTAGGAAAGCCCAGTGCACATGTCTGAAGTACTATATGGCAACAGCTTTTCAAGGATGCTTTTAACAATGTTATAATTTTTTGAAGATACTGCTGATATCAAGTGCTCAAAAGCATTCTTTATTTATTATTATCATTTATTTATAAAGCACCAACACTTTACGCAGCACTATTCAAAGTTATATTACAATCATGAGGGTACAATACAATAAAAACTTACAATGAGACATTATGTAAGACTGTACATTACTACACTGACAAACTTAAGTAAAGGAGAGGATCATCCTGCCCTTGAGCACATTCAGTTATAGATGCACTTTATACAAAGTGAACTACAGTTAGAGAGGCTCTCAAGCTTTCAATCTAAAGGAAATACCTAGGGAAGTTGAGGGAGAGAGAAACATAAGTAGTAGAGACATCTTAAAGTTTTATGCGTTTTTGAACATATATGTTTTTTAGGAACACTTGGGGGTATATTTATTAATGTGCGAGCAGACATGATACAATGTACCGTATCATGTCCGCCGCACATCGATAAATGCTGACAGCATCCGCTGTCGCATTTATCATTACACCAGCAGTTCTTGTGAACTGCTTGTGCGATGCCGCCCCCTGCAGATTTGCGGCCAATCGGCCGCTAGCAGGGGGTGTCAATCAACCTGATCATATTCGATTGGGTTGATTTCTGTCTGCCGCCTCAGAGCAGGCGGACATGTTATGGAGCAGTGGTTTTCAGACCGCTGCTTCATAACTTCTGTTTCCGGCGAGCCCGAAGGCTCGCTGGAAACAAGGGGCATCAAGCTCCATACGGAGCTTGATAAATCGGCCCCTTGAAGTTTATGAGACTAGAGGCAAGTCTGACTGAGTGAGGCAAAGAGTTTCATATGATAGGTGCAGTTCTAGAAGAGGCTTGCAGCCGTGAGGGTAAGTACTGAGAGATGAGGAAAGAAGAAGGTCTTGGGCAGAGTAGAGGAGGTGGGTTGGAGAGTATTTACAGACAACAGAAGAAATATATATGTGTGCAGTTTTAGTGAGGGCTTTGTAAGTTAGGGTAAAAATTTTGAATTTTATTGTTGAGGCTAAGGGCCACCAGTGGAGGTGTTGGCAAAGAGGTGCAGCAGATGTGGAGCGACGCTTAAAAAAAGAATGAGCCTGGCAGAGGCATTCATGATGGTCTGCAGTGGGGACAGGCGGTAGCTTGGGAGACCAGAGAAGACAGAATTGCAGTAGTCAAGGCGGGAAATGATGAGGGAGTGAATAAGAAACTTAGGGATAGTTTCTATTGAGCTGGTAAAGTGTGGAAACTGGTAACTTAATTTATCTCCATTAACTTCTATGGAGATTTTTTATTTTATCCCTGGTTTCCACAATTTACCACCTCAATGGAAATGATCCTGTAGTTGTGTCTTGAGTTAGGAAGTGATGAATTTTAGAGATATTTTTAAGGTGGAATCAGCAGGAGTTAGCTAAGTGCTTAATGTGGGGAGAAAAACAAAGTTCTGAGTCAAGTGTGACCCAGAGGAAGCAGGTTCACACTTGACTCAGACGATTGACTTTTGCAAAATTGCTGCAATATAGTACTCTAGAAACATGCAACTACTGACCTTAGTATTCTCTTAATGAAAGAAGGCCATGAGAACAAAGTACATTTAATAGTAAATTGGAAACTTATTTTTTTAATTGTACTCTCTCTATCTGGGGCATATTTATCAAGCTCCGTATGGAACTTGATGCCCCTGAAGGCTCGCCGGAAACAGAAGTTATGAAGCAGCTCTCCATAACTTGTCTGCCTGCTCTGAGGCAGCGTACAGAAATCAACCCGATTGAATACGATTGGGTTGATTGACACCCCCTGCTAGCGGCTGATTGGCCACAAATCTGCAGGGGATGGCATTGCACCAGCAGTTCACAAGAACTGCTGGTGCAATGATAAATGCCGACAGCGTATGCTGTCAGCATTTATCAATGTGCGGCGGACTTGCTACGCTACTTCATATCAGGTCCACTAGCACATTGTTAAATATACTCCTCTGAATCATCAAAGAAAGAATTAGAGTTTCAGTCCTTTAACTAAGCAACAGAATTATAGGCAAAACATGATGGGATTATAAGACAAATTTATTACATATCTAGTTTTAGGACAGAAATTGCAAAAATATGTTTTTTGCTAGGGAAGAGGTTATAAATGTAACACTCTAAGAACAGTAAATAAATAAACTGTATTTATAAATTTGTCAACTTGCCTTAGGCATAGGGAGGAAACTTCAAAGGGTTGGAGGTATTCACTTGTGAGTGTACATTTAAAATGTGACCTTTCTGTCCCTTTAAGTCTTGTGCTAAATGCACTTATAGCATCACACTTTTAACCTATTTATAAAATGTTATTGTGGTAAGCTCCAATTCTGTTTCTCATAGCAGTTACCTAATTAATATGAGTTTCTGAGTTGTAAACATAGTTTTTTTGAGTCACATTTTGCCCTCCATAAAGACTTAGGGGTAGATTTATCATACCCTGGGCGGACATGATCCGCTATATCGAATCATGCCCGCCCTGCATCTTTAAATCCCGACAGCATACGCTGTCGGCATTTAACATTGCAAAAGCAGTTCTGATTAACTGCTTGTGCAATGCCGCCACCTGCAGATTTGTGGCTAATTGGCCGCTATCAGGGGGTATCAATCAACCGGATAGTATGAGATCAGGCAAATTGCTGTCAGTCTCCTCAGAGGCGACGGACAAGTTAATGAGCAGCGGTTCTAAGACCGCTGCTTCTTAACTCCTGTTTCTGGCGAGCCTAAATACTCGTGCGGAAAACAGTTATATTCAGGGTCATTCGGCCCTAGATAAATCGGACCCAAAGTGTTGTTTTTTGGTACTGTCTGAGTTTTTCCCTAATGTCCTCTCAAAATCTCATTCAAGCCAGGATATTGTCTGACCAGCTTCCAATCAATATCAACTATTTGTAAAAGACAGACATTTGTACAATCTTGATAAGTTGTTTCAAGGGAACTAACACCTGTACTGTGGCATGCCGGAGGGGGATCCATGGCAAAACTCCCATGGAAAATTACATAGTTGATGCAGAGTCTGGTTTTAAGCCATAAAGGGCATTCCTAAATTGTTTGGAATAACGTGCTTTAAAACATCAGATATGATGTTGTATCAATCAGGTAGTGTAAGGGTTACGCCCGCTTCACAGTGACAGACCAAACTCCCCGTTTAAAGGGACAGTCTACACCAGAATTTGTATTGTTTTAAAAGATAGATAATCCCTTTATTACCCATTTTCCAGTTTTGCATAACTAACACATTTATAATAATATACTTTTAACCTCTGTGATTATCTTGTATCTAAGCCTCTGCAAACTGCCCCTTTTTTCAGTTCTTTTGACAGACTTGCAGTCTAGCCAATCAGTGCCTGCTCCCAGATAACTTCTCGTGCACGAGCACAGTGTTATCTATATGAATTACGTGAACTAACACCCTCTAGTGGTGAAAAACTGTTAAAATGCATTCTGAAAAGAGGTGGCCTTCAAGGTCTAAGAAATTAGTATATGAACCTCCTAGGTTAAAGGGACATGAAAGCCAATGTTTTTTTCTTTAGTGATTTAGAAAGAGCATGTCATTTTAAACAACTTTCTAATTTACTTCTATTATCTAATTTGCTTCATTCTCTTGATATCACTTGCTGAAAAGCATATCTAGATATGCTCAGTAGCTGCTGATTGGTTGCTGCACCTAGAGGCCTTGTGTCATTGGCTCACACATGTGCATTGCTATTTCTTCAACAAAGGCTATCTAAAGAATTGAGCAAATTAGATAATAGAAGTTAATTTGAAAATTGTTTAAAAGTACATGCTCTATCTGAATCACAAAAGTAAAAAATTGGGTTCAGTGTCCCTTTAACTTTGTTTGGATTCATATAAAAGTAGATAGCTTACAATGCACCAATTTAATGTTTTTGTAAAAAATTTCTTTAAAATGAAATCCATGTTATGTCCCTTTAAGCACATGATGAACCTGTAGTAATCAGAATACATATGTTACATGACAGGTGACGCAGGGTACGGCTGCAGACCATGGCTGTTACCCCCTTTGGTGCACCCCCTTACAGAGCCTCAACTCAGGTACCAGGAGGCCCACATATGGACCCGAAATGTCATCAAAAGGAGCTTTGGCCTGCTCAAAACCAGATTCCGGTGTCTGGATTTGACAGGTGGAGCTTAACAGTATAACCCCAACAAAGTGTGTTCCATTGTCAATGCATGCTGTATTCTACACAACATTGCTGTGGACACACGTATATTGGGGGACATGGAACCAGAAGAACAGCAGCTGGTTCCTGTACCTGAGGATGTGGACAGGGGGACACTGAGGGGGAATGAAGTGAGGGACTTTGTGATCCACAAATACTTCACCTGTAAGTTACTTGTTCATAAGTACAGTAAACTGTAATATTCACATGTATTATGATGTTTGACTGTACCTCACCAACCATTGCATGTGTATATATCATGTCTTGCAGAATTACATACTGCGGATTTCCACTGCATGTAAGTGAAACTACTACATCCCACCCCCCTTCCCTTAACCACCCTAAATACTGTAAATTTCACATTTGTTTAATTCATGTTTAGGTCACTATGATTTATTGACTATCATTAATAAGATGAAAATGTATGTTTATACCTTATGTTCACACCTTCTGTAAATACATTATTATTTAGATATACCCATGTATCAATTTATATTGGATGTGAGAGACCTTGATTTACATCTTATAAGTGAATATTACTATATGTACCCTTCATACACAACTATGTGATGTGGTTTATAAAACATGAATATGTCATAAACATGATAATATGACCTTTTTTGGGCCAGTTCCACACAGGTCTTATTATATTTTTTAACAATATTACTGTACTAAAACACACCTCACATGGATGTGGATGACAAATATATGGTAAATAACAGAGGACAAGATTTATGGTGAACTATAAGAATATTTATTTCTTTTTTGGCTTCTTGTATGAGGGAGCTGATGTGGCTGTAGTGGATTGCCTTGTTCTCCTGGTTTGAGAGGATTGTTCTGTTTCTGCTGGTGTGCTGGACACAAATGATAGTCTGGAGGCAGTGAGTGTTCTGCTGGTGTGTAAAGTGCTCAACCAACACACCCAAGAGTTGGTTTTGTTCCCGCCATCTGTTGTCAATCTGCATCTGCATATCAGAAATAACTCTCATCATCTGCGACTGGTTTTGTACTATACCATTTAATGATGCTGCCATGTCCCTCTGCAGCTCTATGGTGAAACCTGTGAAACCTGTGTTGGCCTTTTTGTCTGCTCTCGCAGCTTGTTATGAGCCTCCTCTGGAGTGAAATGTATTCTTCGCACAGGGGAGAATACAATGGATCTACAGGCTCTTGAGCAGCAGTGATTCTAGGTGCAGGTTCAGCTCTATCTGCTGGTGCATCATGGCCAACTTCAGCTGCTGGTGCATCATGGCAAACTTTAGCTGCTGGTGCATTATGGCCAACTTCAGCTGCTGGTGCATCAGGGACAACTTCAGCTGTTGGTGCATCAGGGACAACTTCAGCTGCTGGTGCTTCATGGACAACTTCAGCTGCTGGTGCTTCAGGGACAACTTCAGCTATATGCTCATCTGAGGATGGTGGAGCTCTCCCGAGGGAAGCGGATGGTGGAGCTCTCCCAAGGGAAGCGGATTGTGGAGCTCTCCCAAGGGAAGAGGATGGTGGAGCTCTCAGGCTGGATTGGTAGTCCCATTGATGACTAGTGGATGACCACTCAGCCTGTCCAGTTTGCATTTCTTGCGACATCCCCTGTGTGTAAAAGCCATGACTGGCCTGATATTGTGTTGGGAGGGGGGTAAAGACATGGACCCTTCGTGGCTGACTTGGCTCCCCCTCAAAGCCAAAAGAATATTCCTCAGGCCAGGTATCTTGCCAGGGGTCGTATGCCAATGGTGGTGGCATCACTTCTGGGTCCTCAACAGAGGCAATCCAACCCTGCTCATGCCTGGGAGCATACTGTCCATGTTGCTGCCTGAAGACTAGTGGTGGAGGTGGCTGCATGGCTGTGACTGGTGGTGGAGGTGGCTGCATGCCTGTGACTGGTGGTGGTGCTGGAGGTGGCGGCATGCCTGTTTGCAGCCTGGTGACAGGAGGTTCTGTGGAGGAGTCAAATGATGATAGGGATTAGTACAGTCATATATATGTCCATGTGGGCATACAATTTACATTGATACATGCTAGGGACAATACTCATTCTCATGTCAAACTGTATAACATGCATGTGCACAATGTGATTTGTGATATGCGGGATTTTAATCTGCACAGTATACAGGTATGCGTTTCATACAATAGTTATGTGTACATGTCAGTGATGGAGAAAATGTGTTCTTCAAGTGACACTATGGTCACACAATTTACTTTAGCCTGATGTAGGCACAGAACCTGCTTTCGGAGCTAAAAGTATTGTGATGGCTATAGTGTCCATTTACTGAAAACTCAACATGTGGCTTGTGGCCTGTGTTACTCTGAGACATGTTAGTATTGCACTATTCCACCTCATATCATGAATTGCATTGTGTTAAGTAGCATTAATGTGAAATATAATTGTAGATGTTTTTGTTAGTAGGCCAAATACCATGCTCCTCATTGTGTGCATGAATGTGTGACATTAAAGAATGTTATATCTCAAATAAATATAATACTGGTGTGTGGGATGTTATTCCCCAGCATGAGGTGCTGTGGTTGCAGCCCCTGAGTCACGAGCCCCTGGAAGTCCATGGACTGCTGTGATACTCAGGGAGCTGCGTATCATCTCCTGCCAGGTGTTGTATTCGGTTTCCAGGGGTGGACCACCACCTGTTCCCCTCTGGTGCATGGCTTCCTGCCCCATCTTCTCTTTCACCTGCCTCTTACAATTGTTCCAAGTTTTTTTAAATCCCTCAACAGTCCTCCTCTGCGGGGCCACACTGTTTACAGCATCCTCTACCGGCAACCATGCTGCCTTACGCCTTCGGGCAACGTCTTTGCCCTTCTCCTGGCCAAAGAGGGCACTGTGGTTGTCCATGATGGCCTGGACTAGCGCAACATTCTCATCGAATGAGAAGTTTGGGCATCTCATGTGCTCATCCTCTGTGGCCACCTGGCTTGCTCCCTGGGATGTCCCTAGTGTGGGTTCCTCCCTATCCTCTGCCTCCTCCCCCCTTCTGTCCCCATGTGCACCCTCTGTCCCTCTTCTAAATGTGCCTGGTCTCTGGGCATCTCCCCTCCCATCATACCTTCTAACTCTCCCTCTCCCCACTCCACTTACTCCCTGACGGGAACCCCGCTGCTCCTCCTGTCCGCTACAATACTCCTCTCCCTGCAACTCCGCTCCCCTCCTCCCCTCCGCCCTACCTCTCCCTGACATCCTCACACTACACACACTCACACTCACTCCCAGTTCAATCACACACAATCACAACCAAACAGCCTATTACACTGTAAAATTGAAATAAAATGTGTGAGATGTTAGAAAAAAAAAAAGTGTTGTGTATTTTGTATATGTATGTATGCAATATGTGTGCAATATGTAAAAATAAGTTTAAGTAAATGTACAAGCTTACCCAAACAAAAATCCGACTTAACTTACTATTATGCTGCGTCTCTCTCACTACTCTTACTAATACTGTAGTGTGCTGTAGCTCAATGAACCATCCAAACACACTGAAGAAAATGGTGGCTGCGCATGGGTTTATATATGACTTTTGAATAGCGTAATTACGTTGCACATTTTTAGATGGAGTCGCGGGTAAGTTTTACGAGTGTTAGCCTAATTTGCATAAAACTACACTTTATTGAGACTTTACGTGGACAAAATACTGGCGTAAGTACTTGCGACGACTAAAATGTGTATTTGCGCACTTTTTGGAACAACGCCAGTTTGTCCTACTCACGCCACTTTAGCATCTGACGGCACCGTATATTGGATACCCCGATGTGCAAGGTGAAATTACGGCCGGCGTGGGTTCCCTCGCTTGCGGCAAATACTATGCCGTATATCGGATCGCACTTCTTGTCTTGTTATAGAATAACATATCAGCCAAGTCTGACCATTTGTAAAACACATTAACATCTGGCATGCTGCAATTCTTTTTCAATAACCAAACTCCACCTACCTTTTGCCTTATTTGGAGGAGCCAATCCAGGCTTTAGTCTGCAAACAACAAGGCTAGCCATGGTCATAATGTTAGTATAAAGTAAATTGTTTTGCTATTGTTATCTGCTAAAGTAAATTAGGAAAACATATTTAGCAGGGTTATATAGCAGAGTTGATTTACTATACAAAAGTAAACATTTTGTATAACAATCTCAAGGTGTTTGTTGTCTAACAAATTCTTACCATTCTAATATTGTAAGCAACTTTTTTTCTCACCCAAACACTCCCTGGCAACCATAAATGAACATTCTGATGACACCAGTTTAGTTATAGTCAAGTTTCATAACAGTAACAACAGCCAAGATAAGCAGCTGGTAACAGTTAGACTGGCTTTCAAGGCTGTTTAATTTCAAAAATACCCAAAAACAACAATTTTACTGCAGAATTGTTTTCCTGTGGATTGGAATATTTGTGTATAGGGGATCTTAATGTGTCACAGATTCATATGAAAAGCTGTCACAATTTGGTTACTGTGAGCTTTTTAAAAACAAAAAAGCCCTGCATAAAATGCACATAAGGCTCAGCACCACACAATTCACACACCTAAGATTACGGTCACTGCATGAAAGGGCCATGAAACCCAATTTTTTTATTTCATGATTTAGATAGAGAATACTATTTTTAAAAAAGATTCCAATTTACTTCTTTGATCAAATTTGTATTTTTCTCTTGTTATTCTTTGTTAAAGAGATATCTAGATAGGCAGCATGTACATGCCTGGAACACTACATCACAGCCATCTAGTGTATGATATTGTTGCAAAATTGCCACCATATAGTGCCGCAGACACACACGCTCCTGAACTTACCGTCCTGCTTTTCAACAAAGGATAACAATTTTTTTTTTTAAAAAAGATGATCGTAGAAGTAAATTGGAAAGTTGTTTAAAATTGTTTGTTCTTTCTGAATCATGAGAGACAAAATTTGGGTTTTATGTCCCTTTAAGGGGATATAAAAGTACACTACTGGGAGCTAGCTGAACACACCTAGTGAAACAGTGACAACAGACAAATGTCTGTAGCCACCAATCACAAGCTAGCACCTAATAGTGCATTGGCGCTGCTGAGGATATGTACATATTCTTTTTAACAAAGGATATCTTTGAATTACAGTACATGCATACATCTGAATAATGCAAGTTTCATTTTTACTTTCCTATTCCTTTAACCCCTTTGCCCAATCAGATGTAGATCTGCGTCATGCACCGCCAGGCCCAGCGTACAGCATAGTGTAGATTTACAGTAGACTGATTAACCCCTTCACTGCCGGAATATGATTGTGTTTGCCAGCCAAATAGTGGCATCAAATATACCAAAATGCAGGGCCTAGATTAATACCTTGGGTTATCTACTTTAGGGGGAATATATATATATATATATATATATATATATATATTATTATTATTATTATTATTATTATTTATTTCTGTTAAATCAAATCTCTATTTCTGTTTAAATGTAGTGATAGCATAAATGCTACAAATTCTCTAGTACTTTTGTCAGGTTTTTCTCTGAAATTTCTGGTAGCTACCAAGACAACAAACTACTCAGTACTGTGCTGTTTGTTGTATCAAGAAATCCTGAAAGGAATTTTGCACAAATATTCTGATGGATTAGAATATGGCAAATCCAATGTCTCTATATACACGCACCTGGGCCATCCTGGTGTATAATGTAATAGAGCTGTAAGTCTCATGCATACTGAAGCAGAGTTCTTATTCATTAAATAATATTACAGCACTTATACAACCAGAGCTAATTCTACCAGACTCCCATACTATGTACAGTGCAGAGTGGAAATTCTCATTCTAGCTCTCATCTTGTGCAAAATAAATTAGTTCCACAGTCCCTGGAGCCGCTCCAGGTTCCTCCCTCCTGCCTGAGCCCCAGTCTCTTTTTACTCCCTGCACACAACCAGGAAACACCTAACTGTCTCTGCTTTGCAAGTATGGGGAAACTACTGAAAATAACGCTGGTTGGCATTGTGATTGCATTTATAACTGAAAGGATAGTGAGATTAAGGTAAATACTTTTAGTTTCTTTACTTTGTTTTGTTTCTCCAAAAAAGAGTTGCTTTGTAATCAGCAGCTGCAGACTATGATTCAGAAGATGACATTACCTTAAAATGTCTGTGTAAATTGGAGCTTTGTTTTATTATGTGCACTTATAGTATATGTGAATCCTCTCTGCTAAACAATCCTTTTGAACCCAGGCTTAGTCACAGTATGAGATAACTCATAACTGAGATCACAGTTCAGTTGTCTGACATGAGAGCTCTAATTATAACTGATGGTGGAATTTGTTATGACAGATAGGACACAAGCTATTTTACAAAATGTTTTCTTTTTGCAAAGCTTTAAATGTATTTCACCTTATATAATTACTTGCCTTATGGCACTTTAATATCTATTTTTATACCATATTATATTTTTTTTACACATCAAATATATATATATATCATAAACAGTATGGAATATTTGCTGGCCTAAACTAAAACTTTATGCCATACCCCAATATGGATACCTTGTAACTGTTATTGAGAGTTTGTACTTAATTTGTTATATTCAGTATATTATTTGACACCTCTGAGTTTTTTTTAGTTATTTAGTATCTCATTATATCCCACTGTGAAACACCTCTAAATTGTTTATAAAGAAAAGCAAGTTTATGGGATCATGGCGATAATATTCTGTATGCAGTGCCAGATTCCCTTTAGGCAATGCAAGCAACTGCCTTCTGCCTGTCTGTCTGGGAAGACCTGCTATAAAAAATGGCAATCAACTTCTCTCTCACATTTAAGCAACATGGATGTGAAAATTTAAAATTCCATGATCCAATTTACCAGTCACTTTAATTTTGATATTCATGTGCTGCACATTCAGTTTAGTAGAACCTAAAAAAACTCAGGTTATGCATAGACTTTTTATTGAGATACCTGTGCTCACAGGTGTTAACACTTTAATTCCATTTCCCTGGGTATAAGGAATGTTCTGTGTGACTGGTATTTCCTCTGACAGTTATTTATTTTATTGTTTATTTAGAGCAATGAACAAAGGAGTTTTTATTATTGGTGGTTTAAGTACATTATACATTTACATAAGCTGGAAATGTCCGCCTAATGTAACAATTAAAGGGGCAAGCAACTCAAAATAATACTTTTATGATTCAGAAAATTAAATTTTGTCTTAAAGGGATATGAAACCCAAATCTTTTGTGATTCAGACAGAGCATGTCATTTTCAAAAAAGTTTCCAATTTACTTATATTATTAGTGATGTCACGAACATAAAAATTTGGGTTCGCGAACGGCGAACGCGAGCTTCCACAAATGTTCGCGAACGGGCGAACCGCCATAGACTTCAATAGGCAGGCAAATTTTAAAACCCAGAGGGACTCTTTCTGGCCACAATAGTGATGGAAAAGTTGTTTCAAGGGGACTAACACCTGGACTGTGGCATGCCGGATGGGGATCCATGGCAAAACTCCCATGGTTTTAATCCATAAAGGGCATAAATCACCTAACATTTGTAAATTGTTTGGAATAACGTGCTTTAAAACATCAGCTATGATGTTGTATCGATCAGGTAGTGTAAGGGTTACGCCCACTTCACAGTGACAGACGCGCGCGTACACAGGGAGGGAGCGGGTGGGAACCGCTACACTACAGCAAATTTTTTTTTATAAGTGGGAGAAAGGGGTGCAAAATATTTAGTACTTGTAAATCTAAGTGATCTGGGAGCGGGTGGGGGATTGGTCTTGGGGGGGGGGGGGAAGCTACACTACACTACAGAAAAATGAAATAAAAAAAAAAAAAAAAAACATTTTAATTGCAAACTGGGTACTGGCAGACAGCTGCCAGTACCCAATATGGCCCCCAATAAGGCAGAGGGGGAGGGTTAGGAAGCTGTTTTTGGGGGGATCAGGGAGGTTGGGGGCTAAGGGGGGGATCCTACACAACAGCATATGTAAATATGCTAATATATATATATATATATATATATATATATATATATATATATATATATATATATATATATATAAGATAGCTTTTATTTTAGCACTGGCAGACTTTCTGCCAGTACTTAAGATGGCGGGGACAATTGTGGGGGAGGGAAGAGAGCTCTTTGGGAGGGATCAGGGGGGCTGATGTATCAGGTGGGAAGCTGATCTCTACACTAAAGCTAAAATTAACCCTGCAACTCCCTACAAGCTACCTAATTAACCCCTTTACTGCTGGGCATAATTCATGTGTTGTGCGCAGTTGCATTTAGTGGCCTTCTAACTACCAAAAAGCAACGCCAAAGCCATATATGTCTGCTATTTCTGAACAAAGGGGATCCCAGAGAAGCATTTACAACCATTTGTGCTATAATTGCACAAGCCATTTCTAAATAATTTCAGTGAGAAACCTAAAGTTCATGAAAAAGTTGACAATTTTTTTTAATTTGATCGCATTTGACGGTGAAATGGTGGCATGAAATATACCAAAATGGGCCTAGATCAATACTTGGGGTTGTCTACTACACTACACGAAAGCTAAAATTAACCCTACAAGCTCCCTACAAGCTCCCTAATTAACCCCTGCACTGCTGAGCATAATACACGTGTGGTGCGCAGCGGCATTTAGCGGCCTTCTAATTACCAAAAAGCAATGCCAAAGCCATATATGTCTGCTATTTCTGAAAAAAGGGGATCCCAGAGAAGCATTTACAACCATTTGTGCCATAATTGCACAAAATGTTTGTAAATGATTTCAGTGAGAAACCTAAAATTTGGAAAAATGTAACTTTTTTTTTATTTGATCGCATTTGGCGGTGAAATGGTGGCATGAAATATACCAAGATGGGCCTAGATCAATACTTTGGGTTGTCTACTACACTACACTAAAGCTAAAATTACCCCAAAAAGCTCCCTACAAGCTACCTAATTAACCCCTTCACTGCTGGGCATAATTCATGTGTGGTGCACAGTGGCATTTAGCGGCCTTCTAATTATCAAAAAGCAACGCCAAAGCCATATAAGTCTGCTATTTCTGAACAAAGGGGATCCCAGAGAAGCATTTACAACCATGTATGCCATAATTGCACAAGCTATTTGTAAATAATTTCAGTGAGAAACCTAAAATTTGGAAAAATTTAACTTTTTTTTTTATTTGATCGCATTTGGTGGTGAAATGGTGGCATGAAATATACCAAAATGGGCCTAGATCAATACTTTGGGATGTCTTCTAAAAAAATATATATGCATGTCAATGGCTATTCAGGGATTCCTGACAGATATCAGTGTTCCAATGTAACTAGCGCTAATTTTGAAAAAAAAAAAATGGTTTGGAAATAGCAAAGTGCTACTTGTATTTATGGCCCTATAACTTGCAAAGAACATGTAAACATTGGGTATTTCTAAACTCAGGAGAAAATTTAGAAACTATTTAGCATGGGTGTTTTTTGGTGGTTGTAGATGAGTAACAGATTTTGGGGGTCAAAGTTGGAAAATTTTTGTATTTTTTCCTCATATTTTATAATTTTTTTATAGTAAATTATCGGATATGATGAAAATAATGGTATCTTTAGAAAGTCCATTTAATGGCGAGAAAAATGGTATATAATATGTGTGGGTACAGTAAACGAGTAAGAGGAAAAATAGCCCTGGTCACAAACGGTCAGAAAATGGAAAAGTGCAGTGGTTATTAAGGGGTTAATGTACACTACTGTTACACCAGATATGAGTTGCACTGGTGTGACACTGGAGGAAACTGACTGCTATTATTTCACAGTCAAAAAAGTGTTGTTTTTTTTAAATGTACACTACTGTTACACCAGACATGAGTGGTGGCACTGGGCAAGTGGGCACAGTATACGCTGTGAGCCTGACACACACGCTGGCAGGCAGGCAACTGCAATTAGATTACACAGGGAAAAAAAAGCAGACTGATGTTCTAGCCCTAAAAAGGGCTTTTTGGGGTGCTGTCCTTACAGCAGAGATCAGATGAGTCCTTCAGGACTGTAGTGGACACTGAATACACTAGCCTAGCTATCGATTTCCCTATTAAATCAGCAGCAGCTACACTGTCCCTCCTCTCACTAAGAATGTAGCTTCCAAATGAATCTAAAATGGATGCTGTCCAGGAGGTAGGAGGGTCTGGGAGGGAGGGTCTGCTGCTGATTGGCTGGAATGTGTTTGCTGACTGTGAGAAAGTTTTACTCAATGATGACTAATAGGGGGCGGATCGAACATTGCATATGTTCGCCCGCCACGGCGAACGCGAACAAGCTATGTTCGCTGGTAACTATTTGCCAGCGAACTATTCACGACATCACTATATATTATAAAGTTTGCTTTGTTCCCATGGTATTAACTTGAATACATAATACTCTTTCATATGTAAAATAGTTTGCATTTGTATAGTATCCATTTAAAAAAAAAATTAAATGGAGATGTTAAGAGCATCAGTATAATGTAGCATGAAAATGTAGTGGCACATCTATGTGACTAGTTTATTTATTAGTTTAACACATGGCTATAAGCTTACACTGTAATAATGTTCTTTCCTTGCCAAACATGCTTTAGATATCCTAGTTTAAAGTTACTTCTCAAATTCCCCATTATCTCAAGATCAAATCTCACTGCCTGAAGGGACAGTAAGCTCTAAAAACAAATAAAAGTAAGATTACATCATGCATATGACCGAGCACTATTAAACATGTTAAAATATGTCTTTGAGAAATATTGTGAAAGCTGTTTGCTTAGTTTGAAGCTAACAGGAAGTGCCTGTCTTTGTACGGCTGAACTCTAGGGACTGATTGGTCTCTGAATAATAGCAGAAATACCACTGCTTTATTGGTAGACAGTGATATATAAGCCTCACAAGTATAAAACCGTTTTTTTATTTTGCAGTACAGGAGCATCTATTAAAAAAAAAAACTAATACATTTTAAAACTTTCCCTTTTAGATCCAACACAGAAAAATACTGTATTGTTCTTTAAAGGTACATTAACATCTGCACAATGCTTTTAGTGCAGATAATGACCACACGTAATCCTGGGAGGGGGGTGCTTTCATAACAAATCACGCACCCCTTCGCAATTACCGAGACAGGATGAGGTGGTCGTGTGTTGGCATCACCAGGGGAATCCAGGGATGTCAGTGAAGTCTCCATGTGTAGGTGTAGTGCTATCACCAAGCCCCAGAAAACAAGTGGGTTGCTAAAGAGAGCTTAAAGTGCCATAATAGTAAAAAATGTATGCTGTAACGAATTAGAACATGTCCTTTTTAACACTATTGATACTGCATTACAGTGTGTTAAACTCCCGCAATGGGGTTACGCACACAGAAAAAGTGCCTCTCAGACCCGTGGAGCACTGCTGGTCTCGAACTGAAGCTTCCACTGATCCAATCAGCAGCGCTAGTTGCACAACTCAGCTGTGTATTTTTATTGTTAACAATTATATACACTTCTAACAGGCCATGAAAAAGGCCTAGAGAACTCCACGGCCACTTGTTTTAAAGCTAAGAAGCCCCTTTTTAAAATAAAGCCCTTATAAGTTTTAATAGCCAGATAATATTGTGGTTAAAAACACAGATAATGGTTTGCATCCATGTTTTTAAACATCTTAATAAAAATATACATTTTCACAATTTTTGTTGTAGTGTTTTTACATCATGATAAATACCTAAATTAATAGTAAAGTTTACTGCTGAATATATATAATGCGTGCATGTGAAAAGCAGCATCTAATAACTTTAAAGCAGCTCAGTAAACGTCCAGTAAGTCCTCTTACGAGGCTGAAAGTAATGATGGAAAAACATCAATATGCAGGGTACATAACTTCTGCTGACTCTTCTACTTTCCTATTATTATAAGACATCAATAAAGGTCAAGTGCAATCCATATTTCTTCCATTTTTGTGATTATACGTCAAAAGTTATCATTCAAGCAATAGTCTAGTGTTGGTGTACCTATCTCAGCAGTTGCCAACCAATAAATGTTGTATATCTTTGTAATTATGAATATTATTAATTAATAGCAGTATAAAACTATTGTCAGTGATAGCTACAATTAATATAGTAGACATTTTGTAGATACACTTCAGTGAGGTCTCTGTTGTGTACTCCAAAATATCACTTTATAGATATCCTATAAATTTGACAGCAATATTATTCTTAAAAATCAATATTTAATCCTTTGTTCAGATTAGTTATCTTTATAGACACAATGACTATATTTACATAGTAAATATCATCATATTACTTATGGCCAATGTAAGTATACCTATGCTGTTACTATATTCTATACAAAACAGAGCATAAAATATATCTCTAAAAGTTAAACTTATTCACAATAAATCACTTATTAATGAGAATACCAGAACAGTCTATAAATAGCCAACAATTCTTAGTCCGATGCCAAAATATGGACTGCTAACTTAACAGTGCTTAGTTAACAATATAACAATATACCTCACACAAATCTTACTAAATCTCAATAAATCTAAGATAACTTTCAGAAAAGTATAATTGAATTATTTAGCCCACAAATGGTTATATATATATATATATATATAACATAATTTATGTAAGAACTTACCTGATAAATTCATTTCTTTCAAATTAGCAAGAGTCCATGAGCTAGTGACGTATGGGATATACATTCCTACCAGGAGGGGGCAAAGTTTCCCAAACCTCAAAATGCCTATAAATACACCCCTCACCACACCCATAATTCAGTTTAATGAATAGCCAAGAAGTGGGGTGATAAGAAAGGAGCGAAAGCATCAAAATAAGGAATTGGAATAATTGTGCTTTATAAAAAAATCATAACCACCACAAAAAAGGGTGGGCCTCATGGACTCTTGCTAATATGAAAGAAATGAATTTATCAGGTAAGTTCTTACATAAATTATGTTTTCTTTCATGTAATTAGCAAGAGTCCATGAGCTAGTGACGTATGGGATAATAAATACCCAAGATGTGGAACTTCCACGCAAGAGTCACTAGAGAGGGAGGGATAAAATAAAGACAGCCAATTCCACTGAAAAATAATAATCCACAACCCAAAACAAAAGTTTTAATCTCAATAATGAAAAAAAAAAAAACTGAAATTATAAGCAGAAGAATCAAACTGAAACAGCTGCCTGAAGTGCTTTTCTACCAAAAACTGCTTCAGAAGAAGAAAAAACATCAAAATGGTAGAATTTAGTAAAAGTATGCAAAGAAGACCAAGTTGCTGCTTTGCAAATCTGATCAACAGAAGCTTCATTCCTAAACGCCCAGGAAGTAGAAACTGACCTAGTAGAATGAGCCGTAATTCTTTGAGGTGGGGATTTACCCGACTCTACATAAGCATGATGAATCAAAGACTTTAACCAAGACGCCAAAGAAATGGCGGAGGCCTTCTGACCTTTTCTGGACTAGAAGTCTTTCTAAAATCTTTAGTAGCTTCAACATAATATTTCAAAGCTCTTACTACATCCAAAGAATGTAAAGATCTCTCCTTTGAATTCTTAGGATTAGGACACAATGAAGGAACAACAATTTCTCTACTAATGTTGTTAGAATTCACAACCTTAGGTAAAAATTTAAATGAAGTCCGCAACACTGCATTATCCTGATGAAAAATCAGAAAAGGAGATTCACAAGAAAGAGCAGATAACTCAGAAACTCTTCTAGCAGAAGAGATGGACAAAAGGAACAGAACTTTCCAAGAAAGTAATTTAATGTCCAGAGAATGCCTAGGTTGAAACGGAGGAGCTTGTAAAGCCCTCAGAACCAAATTAAGACTCCAAGGAGGAGAGATTGACTTAATGACAGGTTTGATACGAACCAAAGCCTGTACAAAACAATGAATATCAGGAAGATTAGTAATCTTTCTGTGAAAAAGAACAGAAAGAGCAGAGATTTGTCCTTTCAAGGAACTTGCAGACAAACCTTTATCCAAACCATCCTGAAGAAACTGTAACATTCTACGAATTTTAAAAGAATGCCAGGAAAATTTATGAGAAGAACACCAAGAAATGTAAGTCTTCCAGACTCGATAATAAATCTTCCTAGACACAGATTTACAAGCCTGTAACATAGTATTAATTACTGAGTCAGAGAAACCTCTATGACTAAGAATCAAGCGTTCAATTTCCATACCTTCAAATTTAATGATTTGAGATCCTGAAGGAAAAAAGGGCCTTGAGATAGAAGGTCTGGTCTTAACGGAAGAGTCCAAGGTTGGCAACTGGCCATCCGAATGAGATCCACATACCAAAACCTGTGAGGCCATGCTGGAGCCACCAGCAGTACAAACGAACGTTCCATTAGAATTTTGGAAATCACTTTGGAAGAAGAACTAGAGGCGGAAAGATATAGGCAGGATGATAATTCCAAGGAAGCGACAACGCATCCACTGCCTCCGCCTGAGGATCCCTGGATCTGGACAGATACCTGGGAAGTTCCTTGTTTAGATGAGAGGCCATCAGATCTATTTCTGGAAGTCCCCAGATTTGAACAATCTGAAGAAATACCTCTGGGTGAAGGGACCATTCGCCCGGATGTAACGTCTGGCGACTGAGATAATCCGCTTCCCAATTGTCTACTCCTGGGATATGAACCGAAGAGATTAGACAGGAGCTGGATTCCGCCCATACAAGTATCCAAGATACTTCTTTCATAGCCTGAGGACTGTGAGTCCCACCCTGATGATTGACATATGCCACGGTTGTGACATTGTCTGTCTGAAAACAAATAAACGATTTTCTCTTCAGAAGAGGCCAGAACTGAAGAGCTCTAAAAATCGCACGGAGTTCCAAAATGTTGATTGGTAATCTCGCCTCCTGAGATTCCCAAACCCCCTGCGCTGTCAGAGATCCCCATACAGCTCCCCAACCTGACAGACTCGCATCTGTTGAGATCACAGTCCAGGTTGGACGAACAAAAGAAGTCCCTTGAACTAAACGATGGTGATCTATCCACCACGTCAGAGAGTGTCGTACATTGGGATTTAAGGATATTAATTGTGATATCTTTGTATAATCCCTGCACCACTGGTTCAGCATACAAAGCTGAAGAGCTCGCATGTGAAAACGAGCAAAGGGGATCGCGTCCGATGCAGTAGTCATGAGACCTAGAATTTCCATGCATAAAGCTACCAAAGGGAATGATTGAGACTGAAGATTTCGACAGGCTGAAACCAATTTCTTTTCTGTTAGAGACAAGGTCATGGACACTGAATCTATTTGAAAACCCAAAAAGGTTACCTTTGTCTGAGGAATCAACGAACTCTTTGATAAATTGATCCTCCAACCATGTCTTTGAAGAAACGACAAAAGTTGATTCGTATGAGATTCTGCAGAATGTGAAGACTGAGCAAGTACCAAGATATCGTCCAAATAAGGAAATACCGCAATACCCTGTTCTCTGATTACAGAGAGAAGGGCACCGAGAACCTTTGAAAAGATCCTTGGAGCTGTTGCTAGGCTAAACGGAAGGGCCACAAACTGGTAATGCTTGTCTAGAAAAGAGAATCTCAGAAACTGATAATGAGCTGGATGAATTGGAATATGAAGGTATGCATCCTGTAAATCTATTGTAGACATATAATGCCCTTGCTGAACAAAAGGCAGAATAGTCCTTATAGTTACCATTTTGAATGTTGGTATCCTTACATAACGATTCAATATTTTTAGATCCAGAACTGGTCTGAAGGAATTCTCCTTCTTTGGTACAATGAATAGATTTGAGTAAAACCCCAGACCCTGTTCTGGAACTGGCACAATTACCCCAGCCAACTCTAGATCTGAAACACATTTCAGAAACGCCTGAGCCTTCACTGGGTTTATTGGAATGCGAGAGAGAAAAAATCTTCTCGCAGGCGGCCTTACCTTGAAACCTATTCTGTACCCTTGTGAAACAATGTTCTGAATCCAAAGACTGTGAATCGAATTAATCCAAATATCTTTGAAAAAATGTAACCTGCCCCCTACCAGCTGTGCTGGAATGAGGGCCGCACCTTCATGTGGACTTGGGAGCTGGCTTTGACTTTATAAAAGGCTTGGATTTATTCCAGACTGGAGAAGGTTTCCAAACGGAAACCGTTCCTTTAGAGGAAGGGTCAGGCTTCTGTTCCTTATTCTGACGAAAGGAACGAAAACGATTAGCAGCCCTGTATTTACCTTTAGATTTTTTGTCCTGAGGCAAAAAGGTTCCTTTCCCCCCAGTAACAGTTGAAATAATAGAATCCAACTGAGAACCAAATAATTTATTACCTTGGAAAGAAAGAGAAAGCAAAGTTGACTTAGAAGTCATATCTGCATTCCAAGTTTTAAGCCATAAAGCTCTTCTAGCTAAAATAGCTAAAGACATATACCTGACATCAATTCTAATGATATCAAATAAATTTATTAGCATGTTGAAGAAGTTTAACAATGCTATGAGTATTATGGTCTGACACTTGTTGTGCTAAAGCCTCCAACCAAAAAGTGGAAGCAGCAGCAACATCAGCCAAAGAAATAGCAGGTCTAAGAAGATTACCTGAACATAAATAAGCTCTCCTTAGAAAGGATTCAAGTTTCCTATCTAAAGGATCCTTAAAGGAAGTACTATCTGCCGTAGGAATAGTAGTACGTTTAGCAAGAGTAGAGATAGCCCCATCAACTTCAGGGATTTTGTCCCAAAACTCTAATCTATCAGATGGCACAGGGTACAATTTTTTAAACCTTTGAGAAGGAGTAAATGAAGTACCCAGATTATTCCATTCCCTAGAAATCACTTCAGAAATAGCATCAGGGACAGGAAAAACTTCTGGAATAACTGTATGAGGTTTGAAAACCGAATTTAAATGCTTAGTAGATTTAGTATCAAGAGGACTAGACTCCTCCATATCTAATGCGATTAACACCTCTTTAAGTAAAGAACGAATAAATTCCATTTTAAATAAATATGAAGATTTATCATTGTCAATATCTGAGACAGAATCTTCTGAACCAGATAGATCCTCATCAGAAACAGACAAGTCAGAATGATGACGGTCACTTAAAAATTCATCTGAAATATGAGAAGTTTTAAAAGACCGTTTACGTTTACTGGAAGGAGGAATAACAGACAGAGCCTTCCTAATAGATTTAGAAACAAATTCTTTTACATTAACAGGAACATCCTGAGCATTAGATGTTGAGGGAACAACAACAGGTAATGGATTATTACTAATGGAAATACTATCTGCATTAGCAAGTTTATCATGACATTCATCACAAACAACAGCCGGAGGAACAGTTACAAGTTTACAACAAATGCACTTAACTTTGGTAGAACCAGCATCAGGCGGCGTCTTTCCAGAAGTAGATTCTGATCCAGGGTCAAGTTGAGACATCTTGCAATATGTAATAGAAAAAACAACATATAAAGCAAAATTATCAAATTCCTTAAATGACAGTTTCAGGAATGGGAAAAAATGCCAAATGAACAAGCCTCTAGCAACCAGAAGCAATGAAAAACGAAACTGAAATAATGTGGAGACAAGAATGACGCCCACATTTATTGGCGCCAAAAATGACGCCCACATTATTGGCGCTAACGCCTAAATTTTTTGGCGCCAAGTATGACGCCACATCTGGTGACGCCGAAAAAAATAACGCCCACATTTTTGGAGCAAAAAAAAGTAAAAAAAATGACGTAACTACGAACAACATCCGGAGTCAATTAGGGCCAAAAAAAGTCTGCGCCAAAAATGACACAATAAATTGAAGCATTTTCAGCCCCCGCGAGCCTAACAGCCCACAGGGAAAAAAGTAAATTAAAAAAAAATTTAAGGTAAGAAAAAATAATCATTCATATGCATTATCCCAAATAATGAAACTGTCTGAAATAAGGAATACTGATTACCCTGAATCATGGCAAATATAAGTTTAAACACATATATTTTTTATTAATGCAACAGCCAATTTATATGTCAATTAATCTGTGCTGAAATAACCTCTTATTTAGCCACAATAAACTAAATTCTAAAATATATCGCAATAGCTGTAACTAACTTATGACATTAAAATACAAAAATTATTTCTAAATATTAATATTTAACACCAGTATACCCAATACCCTTGGTCTAATTATTCTTAAATATAAGAATAAATTACCGTTTAACTCACAGCTATAGTTTAGCTATGCTATAAAGAATGTCTTTGCTAAAATCTGTTAAAATATATAAACCATTAATACATTATCAAATACCAAATTGAAGGTTTCAGCTTTTTCAGATAGATCCGTTCACCGTCATATGAGAGGTATTTGCAATTTTGAAAATAAAGGTTAGGCCCAATTTTGCTTTATAGAGACTGTGATTCAAAGCCAGGTTGTCAGTCATTCAAAATTCAGCAGCATGTGCCTTTTTTTTTTCCTCTTGCATGAGTCTACCTCCATTCTGTATCATTATCATTGGTCAACGTTTTAGATACAACCTATCAGTGCTTGTCTTCTGATAGGCCCTTTGAAGCTGAACATCTCATTGGCCCCTGGAGAGGCATGTATTTTAATAACAGCCAACCCCTTTTGTCTGCAATACCATTTCTGAACCATTAGTGGCAGCAGACACTGTCAAACAGTTTACCTATCAAATTTATAATTTCCAGTATCAGCAAACACTATGTCCAATATGTATGGGATTATTTAATACTATTTAACCTGAGTATTTTCATTAAAAAAATAGTATATTCCACTTCATTATAGCACTTAAAATTATTTTTTAATACTTTCAGCATGAATTTAATTAGTATTTTAGTTCATATCCTGATATATTTCCACCTCTTCCAGTTATCATCTTAATATCACATATATACCTTGTGAGTAGCAGTCTGATGTAATTTCATATAGCTATATTTACATTTGATTATTATCCCATATTAATATAAATATTTCTTATCTGTGGATATTATTTTAATATTTAGTGTATATGCTATATGATATGATTCAGGGCACACATTATATAGGCATTCATCAGAGGCCCAGGTGCAAGAATCTAAGAAGACCCCCCACCCCCAAAAAAAAGTGAATTTGATACATATCTTCTTCTTCTTCTTCTTTTTTTTTTTTTACATTTAACACAGAAAAAAAAGTGAATCAGATTACATGTCTGCAAAAAGAGGTACCCTATGCCCAAAGTCTGTGATATGGTCTGACTCCCTATTACTGTATATAGTGACACTGTTTAACAGAAGAGTGTCCAGCACCTATACACTCAGTGGGGTGCACGCTGTAGGGTCCTGTATTGACCCAATCTCACATTCAGTGCAAAAAAGAAGCAGCACCACTTTACAGCAAGGCTATGTTTTTATTGGAACATAAACAAAATAGTACATTCTAGTACAATAGTTGTACTATTTGGGTTATGTCCCAATAAAAACATAGAAAAAAAGGAAAGAAGAAGAGCTAAAGGGTGCTAAGATCCTGCTAAACTCTGTTATTCCCCTCAAAGAAAAACAAGAAATGACATATGTAGAGTAAACAATAAAACAAAATTACAGGGTGACAAAGTTTCACGGTCAATGCCTGAGGGCGAAACGCATTGACCTTGATACTTTGTCACCCTGTAACTTTGTTTTATTGTTTACTCTACCACCCAACTTTACACCCTGGAGAGTTCTTATTTGGAATGGAGGGAGTTGGTGTGAAAAACCAGATACACTGCAACCTGATATACTACATTTGAAAAAGACATGGTCAAATGTTCCTGCAAAAAGAACAAACAAAAGGGCGCCTCCTGTGTGTATCAGCAATTCCAAATGGTACTCCTATTGTGGTTTGTATATGTGCAGGGTACTCGCATTTGGTAGCAGCACTTAATTGTACTTATAGGCGCAGACTGAAGATTTGTAGTGCTTCAGCTCACTATTCTCCAGCTGGCAGCTGCAAAATGTTTTTATGTTTGTATATATGAAGGTAGCTTAGAAGGTTAATATTATATGCCTGAAGAAACTGCTGGGAAGCAGAGAAACGCATTGCATTAAGGGTTAACCAGTCTGTTAATACCCTGATCTTTGTGGGTCTATATGACCTTTTTATCTATTTTATCTTTATGATTAAATTCACATTTCAATTTTAAACAAACTGTTTGGTCCCTGTTTTGCTACGTTCGGTATCATTGGAGTTCCAGATTGCTGAAGCACTACAAATCTTCAGTCTGCGTCTATAAGCACAATTGAGAGCTGCTACCAAATGTGAGCAACCTGCACATATAGAAACCCCAATAGGAGTACCATTTGGAATTGCTGCTACACACAGGAGGCGTCCTTTTGTTTGTTCTTTTTGCAGGAACGTTTGACCATTACCACTACCTTTAGGGGTTAAGAAAAGGAGCAGCCGTACCCTGGGGTTAAGATCCCTTTTCTTAATTTATATACTTCAAGATTGATTTATTCAAAATTCACATTACCTTAGGATGGACTATATTGAACATCTTTTGGACTGAAGTATCTGAACTTTTAATATTATTTATATTATACATTTTATATACTTTTAGTTTTCTGATTTTTACGTTTACTTTTTTTTAAGGTTTGATTATATTGCAATTACTAGTATCATCAAGTACATAGCGCAACCTTGTGCTCCCAGAGAGCAGTTCTGTCATTTGAAGAAGACAGATTCACTGTAACATTAAGATCCCTTTATTTAGTCACAGGGAGTGACCGCAAAGTCTTTTGCCTACTATCTGCACCCACCCCTAGGAGTCCTTTCTGGATACAAGGAAGGAGGGGGCACGGGTTGTATTTACCACTTTTAGGGCTTGAAAAACTCTCTGAGTTCAGACCCCTTGTGACACATTGTGTCATTGTACTGCAAGGACTTGCTACACTTTTCTGTTACTTTACAACAAAGATTGGTAACAAGCAATCAAACACCTGACCCAAGTGATATAAGAGGAGTCACGTGGGTCTGGGAAAGAGCCGCATCCAGGTCACGGCCACAAGCGCTAAAGCGGAGGATAGCCGCAAGACCTGTTTACATCCAAGGAAACATCTCACCAAAAGGCAATACTCGAAGGTACACTTTGTCCCCGTACACAGGTCATAAGAGGATTGACGACCATCGGGTCTAAAGGTATTAATCAAATTCCTTTAAGCAAGCCAGTACGCTCGATTTTGCTTTTATTTGACTTTCATTTTTTTCACTTGAGAGACTGAGTACTCGGTTTTACAGTTTCTGTTTTAACTGCCGCCTATTAAGGTTTTTTTATTATTCATTTTCGCAACCCACTGTTTTACTTATGTGTCATTAAGGGAGTCGTCGCTTATCTGTTTATCATTTTATTCTATACATGTTGCATATTTGATTATTAAATATATGGATTGAATTCAATCGTTTACTTCCTTTCATTTTTTATTTGGTCCTGCTATTTCTACTTTAGCTTAGCATAGTTCACTTGATTAGAGTTAAAATATTAAACGGCTAATATTGAATTGGTGTTTTATACTGTATTTGATCGGTGCTTTTAACTAACTATTTCTTTTTACACCAATAAAAACATAGCCTTGCTGTAAAGTGGGGCTGCTGCTTTTTTGCACTAAATTTATTGATCTGCATTTGCAGCTTTTTGTGCTATGTGGAAAAACCGCTACTTTTTCCTCTCCACCACCACCACAGAGGTGATGAGATCAATCAACCCAACACTCACTCATTCAGGGTGATTGACATGCCCTGCTATAATAGTGCAATAGGTTGATCATGGGGTGGCATTGCACAAGAAGCCTCTTGCACGATGCAACATTGCAAGTGGTGATTGCAGGAGGACAGGTTTACTACTTGCAAACCTATCCATCTGCAGGGATGGTAAATTTACACCAATAAATGGTATACAGTTCTTGTATGTCTTATATTAAAGGAGCATGACATTTCACACTAAATTAGACATTTACATGTAATCATGTTTACCTGAATGTTCTTATTGTGATTCATTTATTATTTTTTAACCCTTTTGCCGCTGAGCCATTTTCATTTGATCTTTATTGTATTTACAAATAAATTTAACTTTTTTTTCTGTAAAGTAGCCACTCAAATTATACCAGTTTTTTTAGCAGGCCATTAGACCAACCCTTTTTAGAAAATAACTTTAGTTACAGAAATAACCTAACCTAAGAAAATGTTACTATATTAAATGCAGAATTTTCATTTTTCTGTCATTTTCCCTGTTCTACATAGTAATCAGCACATGGGAGTCTTTATTATCCCACATTTAGCATCAGTTCACTTTCCCAAAACGGCAACATTTATGATTTTACACGTTATGGTTTAAATTAACAATTAAAAACCAGAAAAGAGAATATTTTTTTTATTTTGTCACATTTCCCTATCTTTCAATTTATGCAGAAAATAAGTAGGAATATAATATCTAACTATACAAATATTACATATACAGGTGCAATCCCCAAATCCGGAATTCCAAAATCTAAACTTATTCTAAAATCTAAACTTTTTAATTCATTTTTTTTTAAATAAATTTATAAAAAATTGCTCTTTTTCCCCACCTGTAAGTCCCAATCTTTTCTGTCTGTGTATTTTGATTTGTTTTGTTTTTTTATTTTCTAAAATGCAAATAATAGTCTACATTTTATTTTAAATAATAACAACAAATATTACTTTTGTGAATAAAGTACTGTACTATCTTTTTAAAAAAAAAATATTATTATTGAGGTATTAACAAAAAACGTACAGACAATATATATCACAGCTAATAAAGCCTGTTTCTGCACAGTCTGTATACTTACAACGACATTTACACATTAGGCTAGTTCTGCCGCAGCAGTTTGCCCTAAAAGTATTTAAAACAAACTTTATAGATATAACATCAGGATAAAGACATTATAAAAGAAATGTTATTAATACCAATCATGTCTATATAGTCAAATAAAATTAAATTAAAACTGAAGTCAATAATGCCTCATTAACCTTTTCCCGATGTTAGGACGTTCCATGCAGCCCTAACTGCGCTGGGCTTTAGCGCTGCTAGGGCGGCATGGAAAGTCCTAGCCGTTTGGCTGTACTGAAGCCAACGGCACGTCTAGAATGTGAATGCGGCCTGGAGGACATACCTAGCATCATAGGGACGCCCCCCTGACCCAATCCCATCATTGAAATCTCGTGATTGTATGCAGATGTAGACAAATTAGACCGAACATGAAAGGGTTAATATAGATTTACATATACTAAAAGATCCTAGGGTTTGTTGACTCGGAACATAAGGAACAGGCAGCAGAACTACAATAATTATATAAACATAAATACCTATTTTTTTATTCTTATTATTTTTACTGTAAGTGTAATATATCACTAAAATAACAGAAATAGATATCCCCATCAAAGATAATTAAATAACTATCAAAATATTATCTCCATATAATAAACAGTGAACTCTCATGGGCCCCTAAAATATTGTCTTTGACTTAAAAGGGAATTCTGGGGGAAATAGGACACTCAGGGACACTCTTACCCATAAAAAAATATAATTAACATGAATAAGAAAAATATCACCTCCCTATGATTAAAGGTCACTCATGGACCCATCTATATTGATATGCCTTAAATGGACATGAAACCCCAATTTTAGACAACTTTCTAATTTAATATAGAAGAAGGAGTTCAAATCCGTGGTACGTAAAAGAAGCTTTATTGATTAGACATCCAGATAAAAACACATGTTAGAATAGGACTTACAGGTTTTACGCGTTTCGGCTGGGAGCCGTATTCATAAACCTGTGAGTGCACTAGCTGACAAAGTTTAAAAAGCGTGCTCTAAGAGATAATTGGCTGGTGTAGACACACCTACCAAAAATGTTAACTCATACAACACCAATAGCATAATTGCATATATACATAAAAGGTATTCAAGAGCAGAACAGTAGTTTTGTAATAAAGCATTAGAGAATGGAGTACAATGTGTTAAATTACAATATGCAGTTTAGAGGAGACTAAGGACAAGATAATATAATATTGTTGTACACTCCAATAACAACATTGATTAAATATGTGTAAGGGAATATTCCATAATGTTTTGATCCAAGAGCACGATCATATAAACATACATATATACAAAAAAATATAAATGGTAAATATGTATATATAAGTATATGTTTATGTTTAGTAGGGTTTAGTGACAATAAATAACTAAGAGCATGTACCATAAAAACATTTTCCAAAGAAAATCACAAAAATCTAATACAACAGTTATATTGAATACAAAACCATACGGGAAAAACATATAGTGTTTAACAATATCATACTATGCTATGTTGTATCATATTATATCGCGAAACATTCAAACCCCTTCCAGATATATGACTATTCAATCAAGAAGTGTGGAATCTTAAACAGACCCAGTGGAAAGTAAGAACGATCCTCAGATGTGCAAGTATGGTTCTAATGTATAAATAGATGGATGCATAATTAATATTAGTAAATAGATAAATAATTTCTATAATTAGAGAATAGTAATTTAATTAATTATATAACCAGCACAAATGAAAGGCATCCTTACTGCATACATCTGGAAAAGATTTTTTAAAAGAAAAAAATATTTTTATTTTCTGGAAATAATGGTAATGATAGTAACAAAAAAGTGAAAATCTTAGTTACTTGAATATAGCTCTAAATTAGAAATAGAAAAACCTACTCAATCCATTAAAAGATATAAATTAAATTAAATTAAATTCAGGACCCCTAAATGATGTAATATTAATATAATGATGGAAAAAATGTTAAATAATCAAGGTGTGTATGATGTCCTAAAAGGGAATTGATAATATATATTAATTTAAAGTGATCTTAACCTATTTCCAACGATTGATTATGTCGTATTCTGAATTAAAGCCATGTGGAATTTGTGTTATCAGTTTCATGATCCAATAGACTTCTTGTCGGGCAAGGAGGTTATCTCTATCACCTCCTCTTGTGGGCAATGTGACCACCTCTATTGCCCGCCATTTAAAAGATGTAACATCTTTTTGATGGACTTCTAAGAAGTGTCTCGATAGTGCTGAACAAGGTTTTTCATATTTTATGTAGCCTAAATGCTCACGTATGCGGGTTCTGACATCCTGACTAGTCATGCCAACATACTGTTTCGAGTGATCCGTACATTCAATAAGGTATATTGCATAACTAGAAGAACATTTTACACATCCTTTTGTGAGAAAGGATTCACTAGATTGACAAGAGTAAAATTCTCTGCCCTCAATCACATAATCGCATGCTTTGCATCTACGATTACCACATTTGTATGTGCCATTGACAAGAAGCCATGAGCCAGCATTTTTCTTTGTGTTAGGTAATTGGCTGGGGGCAAGAATGTTACCCAGGGTAAGATTACGTGAATATACACACTTGAATCCTTTCTCAACTGTTTCTTTTAGACAGTTATCCCCCAATAAAATTGGGAAATATTTCTTCACAATATCACACACTGATGAATAATCAGGGGAGTATTTAGTGATAAAGGATAGATCTCTATCTTCACTATTCTTACATGCTTGGTTGTGTAAAGAAGGTCTGCCATCTTCCCAAGTTTTTTTGGCCAGATGGTTGAGTATTCTAAGTGGATACCCACATGATTTGAGTCTATCCATTATGTTTGTGCTTTCAATTTGGAAATCCTGATCTCTACTACATATCCTACGTGTCCTGAGGAATTTACTTTTAGCGATTCCTTTGAACACATGTGAAAGATGGGCACTTTTTTGTGTAGGATAGTGTTAGCAGAGATCGGCTTCCTGTAAAGAGTAGAATGGATTTTATTATCTGTACAATTTCCACTTAGAGTGACATCCAGAAAATTCACTTGCGTTTTGTGCCATTTGAAGGTGAAATTGAGGCCATTGTAGCTACTATTTAGGCATCTGACAAATCCAGAAGCTCTGGTTTCCGTAGATGCCCAAATGAAAATAAGGTCATCTATAAACCGTTTGAAAACAACTATTTCCTCTCTGAAGGGGTTTCTCTCATTGTATAGGAATGTTCGTTCAAGCCAGCCCATAAATAAATTTTCAAAAGAGGGGGCAAATTTCGCCCCCATTGCTGTACCTTGTTTTTGTAAATAAAACACCCCCTCAAAGAGGAAATAGTTGTGCTTCAAAAGAAATCGAGTAACTCTCAGTAGATACTCAATAGTTGTATCAGACATACCTTGATCTTTTAAGAGAAAGAATTTTATGGCTTCTAAGCCCATGTCATGAGGGATACTGGAGTACAGCGATACCACGTTCTAATTTATTCCTATTATCTAATTTGTTTAATTTTGTTGATATGCTTTGCTGAAAAACATATCTAGATATGCTCAGTAGCTGCTAATTGGTTGCTACACATAGATGCCTCATGTGATTGGCTCACCCATGTGCATTACTATTCCTTCAACAAAGGATATCTAAAAAATGAAACAAAATATATCATAGAAGTAAATTCGAATGTTGTTTAAAATTGAATTCGCTTTCTGAATCATGACAGAATTTTTTGGGCTTTAGTGTCCCTTTAAGGTGATGGAGCGACTGAAATATATGTCTCACAAGGTTACCTCTTGGACTCTGAAAAACTATATATATGATTAAAGTATGAAAAATCAGCTTGGATTAGGCTTAAGACACCATTTAGGTGTGTGTGTGTGTGTATGTATATATATATATATATATATATGTGTGTGTATATATATATATATATATATATATATATATATGTGTGTGTAAACAAAAGACTTGCGCTCGCTGGATTTTTCAAACGCCAATTTTACTGTAACCGTGTAGTAACGTTTCGGGGATAATGTTTCCCCTTCCTCAGACACATGTGTTACAAAGTGAATTACATTTATAGCAAACAAATAATAACCCCACCCCCCAATTTGACCAGAAAAACCGCCAAACAGCAGTTGTCATGGTAACCACTGAGTCATAACAACAACAAAAGTGATAAGCTTAAAACGTCTGAGCCATAATCAGTGTAAACTATACAATATTATTATTAGTGACTCTTAGATTAAGGGAGAGGGCTGAAGGAGCATAGAAGCAGAATAAGGAGAACAGCACAGTTCAAAAGGCACGAAAAACCATTATGCTGATAAACCCGCCCACTTACGGGTCCACCAGAAAACATAAGACCAAACCGGACCGTGCAGTATATACCTTATATACACATTGAGATAAATTGGCTCGCAAGTAGCACATTCCAATAAAGTGAATATACTGATGTATGCAAACTGCAGCACCTTATAATAGTCTATCCGCACAAAAACCTGCCCTGAGAGTAACCAGGAAGTTCAAATTGAATTGTAGAAAGCAGCCAATCAGAGCGCTGCAATTGCGGTCACATATAACTATTACATCTGTTTAATGTAGAACCTAGTTATAAGACTCAACAAATGGATTAGCGGTTTAACACCATACATGTACACCATAACTCACCGTAGTGATGGTACTGATCCATCGGTGCATGCAGCACTCGCTGCAACTGTACTTTGACACTGGAGAAACCATCTACTGGATGTGATTGGTGGACCAGAGCCCAACCCTCCAAGGTGTCATAAGCTCACGCAACAGTCACCATGGACACCATCAAAACAATAGTCCTGTATTGTGTGCTGCACTGGTAAATGAGCCCCTCTTCCAAAAAACCTTTACGGGCATAAAACTGGGAAGAGAGAAAAAAGGTAAATTATTGCCAAAGCCTACGCACCAGTCTATGATGTTACAACTCCGAAATTTTTCATATGAGAGCTGGATTGCTTGTAATGCAAATGCAACCCGACAGTGAAAGCTCAATGCGTGACATGAGGTTGCCATAGAAACTTGGATGCTATAGGTGCTTTGGGTGCACAACTTGTAGTGCAATGATTCAAGGATCATCATTTGGACACCCACACCATAATAAGAGGTTCCAGATTCGACACTTTCTTTCCTGCATCATTATTTTCGTAGTGTATTTGTTGAACTGTAGCTGTGGGATTTTCTATGTGGGCAAAACCATCGACGATGCAAGGACACGCTTTGCCAACCATCGGTCTGCCATCAGGTTTGCTCTGAAGAATGGATCAAGTGAGCAACCTGTCGCCAGACATTTTCTTGAAAAAAGGACATGGATTACAAGATCTACGGTTTATCCTTATAGACCATGTCCCTCCACCTAGGCGAGGTGGTGATCGCAGCAAACTCCTTCTTCAGGTTGAAGCTAAATGGATATACCGCTTGAACACTTTACAACCCCAGGGTTTGAATACAATGTTCGATTGGCATTGCTTCCTCTGATTGCATTGATGAGAGTCCACGACCAAACCCACTGATGAGAGTTCATGACCTAATCCATTTAATGGGAGTCCACGTCTAGATGGATCTAACATTGGCTAGTGTCTCTGTTCTCAAAGGCTTCTTCCTTTCTTTTCTTTTCTCTCTGTAAGGCTTATTACTTCGCCACTTTGCCTCCCCATACTTATCTATGATTTATTTTTACTATGGTCTCTCTCCTGTGCTGTAGATAGAGTTACTATCTGTTGGTAGCAGTGCTACACTGCATCTGTAATTTTTGAGTATCGATGACTATGACGTGTGAGATTGGTGTGTAAATACTTTGTGTAATACTCAAGCTGACACAATTTGTCAAAATAGTTTTGCCTTGTATGTTATGTTAACATAGGTATTAACAAGTTCCATAATCCTTTCTACACTAGCAATGGTGTTCTGTTTAAACTCACTGTTTCCTCAGTATTGAGTCTCAGACTGTCATGTTACTTGATCCAATATATACAATGTTCGACTGACCCAACCATAGAGGATTATGTGTTCAAAGTCTGGGCAATTTTATTTATGGTGTACTTGCTGGGGATGTCCCCAAGGTTGTTCAAGCCTGCCTCTAGTAGCCTGTTTGTTATGGGCTACGATACTGGTCAAACGCTGTTTGGGTGTTTCTATGGCAACCTCATGCCACGCATTGAGCTTTCACTGTCGGGTTGCATTTGCAGTTCTAGCAATCCAGCTCTCATATGAAAAATTTGGAACATCATAGACTGGTGCGTAGGCTTTGGCAATAATTTACGTTTTTTCTCTCTTCCCAGTTTTATGTCCGTAAAGGTTTTTTGGAAGAGGGGCTCGTTTTCCAGTGCAGCACGCAATACAGGACTATTGTTTTGATAGTGTCCATGGTGACTGTTGCCTGAACTTATGACACCTTGGAGGGTTGGGCTCTGGTCCACCAATCACATCCAGTAGGTGGTTTCTCCAGTGTCAGTACGGTTGCGGCGAGTGCTGCATGCACCGATGGATCAGTACCATCACTACGGTGAGTTATGGTGTACATGTATGGTGTTTAACCGCTAATTCATTTGTTGAGTCTTATAACTAGGTTCTACATTAAACAGATGTAATAGTTATATGTGACCGCAATTGCAGCGCTCTGATTGGCTGCTTTCTACAATTTGGTTTGAACTTCCTGGTTACTCTCAGGGCAGGTTTTTGTGTGGATAGACTATTATAAGGTGCTGCAGTTTGCATACATCAGTATATTCACTTTATTGGAATGTGCTACTTGCGAGCCAATTTATCTCAATGTGTATATAAGGTATATACTGCACGGTCCGGTTTGGTCTTATGTTTTCTGGTGGACCCGTAAGTGGGCGGGTTTATCGGCATAACGGTTTTTCTTGCCTTTAGAACTGTGCTGTCCTCCTTATTCTGCTTCTATGCTCCTTCAGCCCTCTCCCTTAATCTAAGAGTCACTAATAATAATATTGTATAGTTTACACTGATTATGGCTCAGACGTTTTAAGCTTATCACTTTTGTTGTTGTTATGACTCTGTGGTTACCATGACAACTGCTGTTTGGCGGTTTTTCTGGTCTAATTGGGGGGTGGGGTTATTATTTGTTTGCTATAAATGTAATTCACTTTGTAACACATGTGTCTGAGGAAGGGAATACATTATCCCCGAAACGTTACTACACGTTCACAGTTTGAAAAATCCAGCGAGTGCAAGTCTTTTGTTTACTTGTATATTATACTTCACTAGCACCCTGGTAGTTGAACTTAAGTGAGAGTGCACTCCTTTGCTATTATATATATATATATATATATATATATATATATATATATATATATATATATATATCTCAACTATGGATTATGGCATAGACTATAGAGTTAACAAAAGGCAAGCATACAAGTATAAGGTGCCAAGCTGAAACTCGCATGGGGAACACCATAAATTGAACAATATAATGGTTAAATCACTAATAATAACACAGCTGTGTGAATATGTGTACATAAGAACCATATTGAGTATAAAAAAGGCTTATAAATATCAACTAAAGACTAGGCTTTGGATTTAAGGTACCCAGTGTGTATTATATATATATATATATATATATATATATATATATATATATATATATATATATATATATATATCTCAACTATTGTCTAGTGTAAAGTCTATAGGGCCAGCATAGGGTGGGCATATAAATAAAATATATCAAAACTGAAGTTTTCACAGGAGACACAATACAGAACTACATGGGGTATAAAAGCCCTAAGACTTTATCAAGAGGATTATCATCAGAAAAGTACAATTTCTCTATCATTTACAATATAGTTAATAGAGAATATATGCCTTCGAATTAGCAGTACACATAGCCATGAAGTCAGTACTTAGCAATACATAAATGCTAGAGAATATATCTTCATTAGTGGGAATTACAAATAATAAAGCAAACAGAAATAATTTTATACAAAATCTTCATTAAGTTAGCACTTCTGTAGAATATCTATACATTATTTATACATTTTGGTTTCTAAATAAACTAGCTCAAAAAGGGTAGTAATAAAGGAAAGACAGTGTATAAACTGGCTTAAGAAAAATAATAGGTTATTGGGGCAAACAACATAAAAGCAGAGTGATAAAACTATAAATCAAGATATACAGAATAAAAGGTAACCAGGTACCCTGTATTACGGCTTTAGTAAATTCACTGAGTTTAGCTAAGGCCTGCTCTGATTAACAAGACCAGTCTAGTCCAGATATGAGCTCTTTTATACTGGGCCAGAAACATATCTTACATGCAGCATGCAGGATCTTCATACCAGGCCCATGCAGCCCACAAATGTCCCTTTCCTCTCCCAAACAACTCCAGAATTGAGTCTGATGAATAGTCCCCGTCAGATTGTCTTTGAGAATTTGATTATCACCATGGATCCACAAAACACTTAGGGGGGTTTGCTGAACCCCCCCCCCATGCAAAGGGAAGCTGCAATCCTCTATCAAACTGGGCCATACACCTAAGCATCAATAGAGACTCCCTACTACCAACATCCGAAACCCACTGAAGAAAACAACATCCTCTGCCGTCTACCACCTGGATATTCTGGGACTTCGGAATAGGTATGTCCACAAAATGGATAGAGAGGGGATTAAGTGAGTGATCTGGGCTGCTATATGTAGTTATCCATTCTACTGTGGATTTCTTCCTCTCTGAACAATGCAGAGAAGAAGCTGACCATAGAGGACCTCCATACGTGGCACTACTAGAGGTTTTCATACCCAATGATCTGAATATGTCATCTATTGTGCTGCAAATTCTTTGCTCAAAATCTTCTAGTAACACCTTTTTATAAACATATGTCCCCCATGTCTAGCTATATATATATATATGTGTGTGTGTGTGTGTGTATGTGTGTGTGTGTGTGTATATATATATATATATATATATATATATAATGTATATGTATACAGTCGTATGCAAACTTTAGGCACCCCTGACAATTTTCATGATTTTCATTTATAAATTATTGGGTGTTTGGATCAGGAATTTAATTTTGATCTATCAAATAACTGAAGGACTCAGTAATATTTCAGTAGTAAAATGAGGTTTATTGGTGTAACAGAAAATGTGCAATATGCATCAAAACGAAATTAGAAAGGTGCATAAATTTGGGCACCCTGACAGAAATATTGCATCAATATTTAGTAGAGCCTCCTTTAGCAGAAATAACAGCCTCTAGATGCTTCCTATAGCCTGTAATGAGTGTCTGGATCTGGATGAAGGTATTTTGGACCATTCCTCCTTGCAAAACCTCTCCAGTTCAGTTAGGTTTGATGGTTGCCGAGCATGGACAGCCTGATTCAAATCAACCCACAGATTTTGAATGATATTCAGGTCTGGGGACTGGGATGGCCATTCCAGAACATTGTACTTGTTCTTCTGCATAAATGCCAGAGTATATTTTGAGCAATGTTTTGGGTCATTGTCTTGTTGAAATATCCAGCTCCAGCGTAACTTCAACTTTGTGACTGATTCCTCAACATTATTCTCAAGTATCTGCTGATATTGAGTGGAATCCATGCAACCCTCAACTTTAACAAGATTCCCAGTACCGGCACTTGCCACACAGCCCCACAGCATGATATAACATCCATCAAATTTTACTGTGGCTATCAAGTGTTTGTCTTGGAATGCTGTGTTCTTTTGCCATCATGCATAACGCCCCTTGTTATGACCAAATAACTCAATCCTTTCATTAGTCCACAGCACCTTCTTCCAAAATGAAGCTGGCTTGTCCAAATGTGCGTTTGCATACCTCAAGTGACTCTGTTTGTGGCGTGTGTGCAGAAAAGTCTTCTTCCGCATCACTCTCCCATACGCTGAATTGTTGAACGATGCACAGTGACACCATCTGCAGCAAGATTATGTTGTAGGTCTTTGAAGGTTGTCTGTGGGCTGTTTTTGACCGTTCTCACCATCCTTTGCCTTTGCTTCTCCGATATTTTACTTCTGGCCTTAACAAGAACTGTGCCTGTGGTCTTCCATTTCCTCACTATTTTCCTCACAGTGACAGCTTAAATCTCTGCTATAGCTTTTTGTAGGCTTCCCCTAAACCATAATGTTGAACAATTTTTGTTTTCAGGTTATTTGAGAGTTGTTTTGAGGCCCCCATGTTGCCACTACAGAGGAGAGTCAAAGAGAACAACAACTTGCAATTGGCCACCTTAAATACATTTTCTCATGATTGCATGCACCTGTCTATGAAGTTCAAGGCTTAATGGGCTCACCAAACCAATTGTGTGTTCCAATTAATCAGTGCTAGATAGTTACAGGTATTCACATCAACAAAATGACAAGGGTGCCCACATTTATGCACCTGTCTAATTTTGTTTTGATGCATATTGCACATCTTCTGTTAATCCAATAAACCTCATTTCACTACTTAAATATTACTGAGTCCTTCAGTTATTTGATAGATCAAAATGAAATTGCTGATCCAAACACCCAATTATTTATAAATGAAAACCATGGAAATTGTCAGGGGTGCCTAAACTTTTGCATACGACTGTATATATATACATATGTGTGTGTGTGTATATATGTGTGTGTGTGTGTGTGTGTTTGTATATATATATATATATATATATATATATATATATATATAAAAATCTCAATCAACAGTTTGGAGTGATGTCTGTGGCTGTTTACTCTAGCCCCCGGTTTCCCGGGAGGTGGTGCCTGGAGTCTTATCCTATCTGGGCTGCTAAAAAAAGGATAAGCCTGGAGAGTTCTGTGCTATTATAACATTAATATCTGCCAAACCAGTAAAAAAAATCCCCAATCTGATGCAGTAAAAGTTCCAGCTTGATGGCTTCAACAAACTAAGGCCTAGATTTGGAGTTCGGCGGTAGCCGTCAAAACCAGCGTTAGAGGCTCCTAACGCTGGTTTTGGCCGCCCGCTGGTATTTGGAGTCAGTGATTAAAGGGTCTAACGCTCACTTTTCAGCCGCGACTTTTCCATACCGCAGATCCCCCTACGCCATTTGCGTATCCTATCTTTTCAATGGGATCTTTCTAACGCTGGTATTTAGAGTCGTTTCTGAAGTGAGCGTTAGAGCTCTAACGACAAAATTCCAGCCGCCTGAAAATAGCAGGAGTTAAGAGCTTTCTGGCTAACGCCGGTTCATAAAGCTCTTAACTACTGTACCCTAAAGTACACTAACACCCATAAACTACCTATGTACCCCTAAACCGAGCTCCCCCCACATCGCCGCCACTCGATTAAAATTTTTAACCCCTAATCTGCCGACCGCCACCTACGTTATACTTATGTACCCCTAATCTGCTGCCCCTAACCCCGCCGACCCCTGTATTACATTTATTAACCCCTAACCTGCCCCCCACAACGTCGCCGCCAGCTACTTAAAATAATTAACCCCTAATCTTCCGACCGCAAAGCGCCGCCACCTACGTTATCCCTATGTACCCCTAATCTGCTACCCCTAACACCGCCGACCCCTATATTATATTTATTAACCCCTAATCTGCCCCCCTCAACGTCGCCGACACCTGCCTACACTTATTAACCCCTAATCTGCTGAGCGGACCTAAGCGCTACTATAATAAAGTTATTAACCCCTAACCCGCCTCACTAACCCTATCATAAATAGTATTAACCCCTAATCTGCCCTCCCTAACATCGCCGACACCTACCTTCAATTATTAACCCCTAATCTGACGACTGGAGCTCACCACTATTCTAATAAATTGATTAACCCCTAAAGCTAAGTCTAACCCTAACACTAACACCCCCCTAACTTAAATATAATTTACATCTAACGAAATTAATTAACTCTTATTAAATAAATTATTCCTATTTAAAGATAAATACTTACCTGTAAAATAAATCCTAATATAGCTACAATATAAATTATAATTATATTATAGCTATTTTAGGATTAATATTTATTTTACAGGTAACTTTGTATTTATTTTAACCAGGTACAATAGCTATTAAATAGTTAAGAACTATTTAATAGTTACCTAGTTAAAATAATAACAAATTTACCTGTAAAATAAATCCTAACCTAAGATATAATTAAACCTAACACTACCCTATCAATAAATTAATTAAATAAACTACCTACAATTAAACACAATTGCTACAAATAAATACAATTAAATAAACTAGCTAAAGTACAAAAAATAAAAAAGAACTAAGTTACAAAAAATAATAAAATATTTACAAACATAAGAAAAATATTACAACAATTTTAAACTAATTACACCTACTCTAAGCCCCCTAATAAAATAACAAAGCCCCCCAAAATAAAAAATTCCCTACCCTATTCTAAATTAAAAAAGTTATAAGCTCTTTTACCTTACCAGCCCTGAACAGGGCCCTTTGCGGGGCATGCCCCAAGAATTTCAGCTCTTTTGCCTGTAAAAGAATAAATACAATACCCCCCCCAACATTACAACCCACCACCCACATACCCCTAATCTAACCCAAACCCCCCTTAAATAAACCTAACACTAAGCCCCTGAAGATCTTCCTACCTTGTCTTCACCATACCAGGTTCACCGATCCGTCCTGGCTCCAACATCTTCATCCAACCCAAGCGGGGGTTGGCGATCCATCATCCGGTGCTGAAGAGGTCCAGAAGAGGCTCCAAAGTCTTCCTCCTATCCGGCAAGAAGAGGACATCCGGACCGGCAAACATCTTCTCCAAGCGGCATCTTCAATCTTCTTCCATCCGGTGCGGAGCGGGTCCATCTTGAAGCAGGCGACGCGGATCCATCCTCTTCTTCCGTTGTCTCCCGACGAATGACGGTTCCTTTAAGGGACGTCATCCAAGATGGCGTCCCTCGAATTCCGATTGGCTGATAGGATTCTATCAGCCAATCGGAATTAAGGTAGGAATTTTCTGATTGGCTGATGGAATCAGCCAATCAGAATCAAGTTCAATCCGATTGGCTGATCCAATCAGCCAATCAGATTGAGCTCGCATTCTATTGGCTGATCGGAAAAGCCAATAGAATGCGAGCTCAATCTGATTGGCTGATTGGAGCCTCTTCTGGACCTCTTCAGCACCGGATGATGGATCGCCAACCCCCGCTTGGGTTGGATGAAGATGTTGGAGCCAGGACGGATCGGTGAACCTGGTATGGTGAAGACAAGGTAGGAAGATCTTCAGGGGCTTAGTGTTAGGTTTATTTAAGGGGGGTTTGGGTTAGATTAGGGGTATGTGGGTGGTGGGTTGTAATGTTGGGGGGGGGTATTGTATTTATTCTTTTACAGGCAAAAGAGCTGAAATTCTTGGGGCATGCCCCGCAAAGGGCCCTGTTCAGGGCTGGTAAGGTAAAAGAGCTTGTAACTTTTTTAATTTAGAATAGGGTAGGGAATTTTTTATTTTGGGGGGCTTTGTTATTTTATTAGGGGGCTTAGAGTAGGTGTAATTAGTTTAAAATTGTTGTAATATTTTTCTTATGTTTGTAAATATTTTATTATTTTTTGTAACTTAGTTCTTTTTTATTTTTTGTACTTTAGCTAGTTTATTTAATTGTATTTATTTGTAGCAATTGTGTTTAATTAATTTATTGATAGTGTAGTGTTAGGTTAATTGTAGGTAATTGTAGGTAGTTTATTTAATTAATTTATTGGTAGGGTAGTGTTAGGTTTAATTATATCTTAGGTTAGGATTTATTTTACAGGTAAATTTGTTATTATTTTAACTAGGTAACTATTAAATAGTTCTTAACTATTTAATAGCTATTGTACCTGGTTAAAATAATTAAAAAGTTGCCTGTAAAATAAATATTAATCCTAAAATAGCTATAATATAATTATAATTTATATTGTAGCTATATTAGGATGTATTTTACAGGTAAGTATTTAGCTTTAAATAGGAATAATTTATTTAATAAGAGTTAATTTATTTAGTTAGATGTAAATTATATTTAACTTAGGGGGGTGTTAGTATTAGGGTTAGACTTAGCTTTAGGGGTTAATACATTTATTATAGTAGCGGTGAGCTCCGGTCGTCAGATTAGGGGTTAATAATTGAAGGTAGGTGTCGGCGATGTTAGGGAGGGCAGATTAGGGGTTAATACTATTTATGATAGGGTTAGTGAGGCGGATTAGGGGTTAATAACTTTATTATAGTAGCGCTCAGGTCCGCTCGGCAGATTAGGAGTTAATAAGTGTAGGCAGGTGTCGGCGACATTGAGGGGGGCAGATTAGGGGTTAATAAATATAATATAGGGGTCGGCGATGTTAGGGCAGCAGATTAGGGGTACATATGGATAACGTAGGTTGCGGCGGTTTACGGAGCGGCAGATTAGGGGTTAAAAAAAATATGCAGGGGTCAGCGATAGCGGGGCGGCAGATTAGGGGTTAATAAGTGTAAGGTTAGGGGTGTTTAGACTCGGGGTACATGTTAGAGTGTTAGGTGCAGACGTAGGAAGTGTTTCCCCATAGGAAACAATGGGGCTGCGTTAGGAGCTGAACGCTGCTTTTTTGCAGGTGTTAGGTTTTTTTTCAGCTCAAACAGCCCCATTGTTTCCTATGGGAGAATCGTGCACGAGCACGTTTTTGAGGCCGGCCGCGTCCGTAAGCAACTCTGGTATCGAGAGTTGCATTTGCGGTAAAAATGCTCTACGCTCCTTTTTTGGAGCCTAACGCAGCATTTGATTAAACTCTCGATACCAGAGTTAAATTTATGGTGCGGCCAGAAAAAAGCCCGCGGAGCGTTAACAGCCCTTTTACCGCCAAACTCCAAATCTAGGCCTAAGACACATGGCAGAATGTATGCTTCTGAATCAGAGCACCAAGTTTTGTGGCCATCTTTGGCCACAGCCTGGACACACAGCCACACTGTACTATGTTTTTGATGGTACTATGTATAAATAAAGTAATAAAAATGATATAAAACTACCTATAGTTGCATGTATAAGCAGTATTATGACATGTAAATATTGCCTACATGACATAGATATACTCGTTCTATCACCTCTGCATACTGTCCCAGTTTTTAGATGCAAATATTCTGAAATCCAAACCTTTTCCGGTCCCAAACAATTTGAATACAGGGTTTCTATTGGAAATAAAATTACAAAAACATTTAAATTATCAGGGAGGGTGATTTAACCCATTTTCAACTGTATACATGGTCATATCCCTGTCCAAAATCGTTCGGCATAGCAAAAAGATATAAACAAAAAATATTTGTACCAAAAGTCATCCTATATAGAATTTCACAAAATATCAACCATTTTTACATTCTCTTAGTTTTCCCATTAATTCTATTTCTTAATTTTTTTGAATTAGTTCAGACAAACATATGGCTAGCTTTAAATTTCATGTTTTATGTGAAGTTGTCAGCACTGTGGGTATGATAAGGTAACATAAACAAGTTCACTTGAGACGGATAAGAATTTATTTGTGGTTTAATGTGCAAACAGACTGTGAGCTTTGGTATCATGAATACTGATTATAAAAGAATCAGTACAGTATATTAAAATAAACAGAGTTTGTTTTTTTTTTTACGCCATTGTGCTCTTATCTCATTGTCACCCATATGACTTTAACCACCAGCTCATATTTCATATAAGTTTCAGTAAGTATGTAAATGTGCCTTTCTTCCATAGCACTGCAGTTTGTTGGTAAGGCCTGACGTATGCTGCTGTCCCTCCTGTTTAAACAAAGATTCTAGTGAAGAAAATACATGCTGTAATAAATTTGATAATGCCATTTTTTCTTTACTTAACATATGGGGGACGATTCATTAAGATGCTGTAGCAGATCATGTCCGCCCGACATCGCTAAATTCCGACAGCATACACTGTCGGCATTTATCATTGCACAAGCATTCCTTGTGAAATGCTTGTGCAAAGCTGCCCCATGCAGATTCGCAGCCAATCGGCCGCTAGCATGGGTGTCAATCATCCCGATTGCATCTGATCGGGATGATTGCTATCCGCCACCTCAGAGATGGCGGATGAGTTAAGGAGCAGCGGTCTTAACTTAACTTAAGTTTCCGGCAAGCCTGAAGGCTCGCACAGAAACAGCTGCATTTGCAGCTACATAAATCTACCCCATGAGCTTGATTACGAGTGGAGAAGTATTTTGTGCTTTCACTCAAGTGTAATTTACTTTGTCACAATCTCATTTACCCAAATACTGCGATTGGTGTTTTGCGCTAGTATTACAAGTTTAAAGTAGGAGTGTATGTGCACAATTAACGCAAGATCAGAAATTATCGCCACCTGATTTCCAGCGCAATCACCTTTGCGTGAGACTTGTTGTGCGCTAAACGTCCTGCTTGTTCATGAACAGCATTTCTTTAGGGTATATAAAGACGCTCTTATGATGTACATGTTGACTGTAATGCCTTGCACAAGTTCGATACAGGTTTTGGGGTTGGAGGTTTAGGAAATAGAGAGATAGTGAGTTGTTGTGAGTCAGTTAGTTAGTGTAGTGTGTTGTTAGTGAGTATTTGGTGGGTATTTGTTTTTTCTCATTCTTTGAAGTGAACCTGGTAGTGTAGTTGTCCAGTGTATGTCTGTGGCTGTGTGAATGTATGAGTGGTGCTGTCATTTGTCTTTATTTTCTTGGTTTTACATATTATTTACATTTAGAGGAACATTATACATATTACATGCAAACTCATTAACTATGTACTTACCCATAGCACTACATATACACACACTCCATACCCCCTTCCATTTAACCCTTTATCCTCCCCCATATAACCTTCCTTATATCCTTCCACTTTTTCTTACCCAAACCTTTATTTATTTTTGGCCAGTCCCTTTTTTTCTGTTGATTCGTTAACTCCTATTATGTCATCCTCTGCATTTCCCTTGGTTAGTTTGTCAAGTTTGTCTGTGTTTGCATCTTACCCTAGAAACCAATTCACATTTTGGTCACTCTTTTTGTCCATTTATTTATTTTTACCCCCTTACATGTGTGCACTTACACTTTGTTTTGTGTAGAGCATGGAGGGAAAGAAAACCAGTCCAGAAAAGAGAGTAGAGGACAGAGAGGAGAGGGATAGCGGAGAGGAGAGCAGCAGGAGGGAGGAGAAGGGGGGGGGGGCAGGAGAAGAGAGATGACAGGGACAGAAGAGGAGACAAGAGAGAGCACAGGGAAAGCATAGATGAGGGGGAGACACCAGTGACAGAGGAGAGGACAGAGACAGCAGGGGGCGAGGAAGCAGAGACAGGAGAGGGACAGCAGAGCAGTCATCAAGAAGGGCTCTAGCCGCTTGGTAATAGATGCCGAGGTGGCTGGATGCGGTAAGCAATGGACAGAGCAGAAGCACAGAGAGGGTGCAAAACAGCCCAGGAAACAATAGATTGCACAGCCATCACAAGTGAAAGCCTGAGTGAGGGAGGAGACGTACTCTTTGGAGGAGAAGGATATTTTTATTAAAGCTTACATGCAGAGGGTAAGGAGGATGAAGTTCACAGCAGTGAGCAGCCCAGCTAAGCAGAAATAGATTGTGGATGCCGTCAATGCAGTGGGGAAATGTAGGAGGACCGTGGACACAGTCAAGCACTGCTACCCAGAATGTAAGAGGGAGCTCAAGAGGAAGCTGGCCAAGGAGCGGGCAGCGGCTTCCAGGACTGGTGGTGGTCCCGCACAGGTCTTCACCTACTGTCAGTGGAAGGAGATGCTACAACAAAATATCTCTGAGGTGACGGTCATCTTTGTCCCAGGAGGGATTCATACCGGGGAGAGGCACTACATATCTTCTGGTACAGAAAAATAATTTTATTATTTATTAAAATATCCGCTTGCATTTGTAAGACTATCATTAAATCTTCATAGTTCAGATTTAAAAAAGAAAAAATGTATAGGTGTCTGACAACTGCACTTTCACATTTATTGCATTTAAACATACCATGCCTATTAAATATACAGAAATTGGTGTTTGAAAGTCTTTTGGTTACATTTACATTTCTGGTCAGGTTTACATACTGGGTAATGTATATGTCTAGCTTCTTTAATAATATATTTTTCTGATAACTTAAAATGTGCAGGATTCAAAACAAAACATACAGTAGAATTTTAAAACATGTTTGTGCAATGCACAACGTCATTTGTGAGATGCTAAACCTTCGGTTAAATGCAAATTAGTCTTCACTATTGCAAAATATACTGTATGTAAAACAAGTCCGAGAGCAGAATCATGCGTTAAATAACACTTTTGGATAAACATTGATAAAGAAGCACATTAATAAAGTTGCGACAAAGGGCTGATGCTGTGTTTGATAAATCATTTTTGGATTTTACATTTAATTGTGTAATAATGCTGTTATTATGTATTTGTCATAAAACTCGACTTGCGAATAGCGTAAACTGATATGTTTGTGATTTCTCATTACTAACACACATTCCAGGTGTATTACTACAGTATTAAAGATTGACATTAACATTATGAGCAAAAATTTAAGATTCAACAATTTCTACATTAAAGATGGGCCACTCTGCCCAGCTTAGAAATATTATCTAGCCCCTCATGACACAAGGAGACAGAGGATCAGCCTAACACTTCTCCTGGCCCTATACGTGTTGCTGAATGGGCCTCGCCTCTGCTCCTCTCACTTGATGAATCCCCTGCATACTCCACAGAACATTCTGGACCCTCAGATAGGGAGGAGAACCCCCCTGCTGAAGAGTCACCCTCCCCTCCTGCAGCACCTACAGAAGCTCCTGAAGACCTAACACATCCAATCCTGGAGGTTGAAATACTAAGGAAATTCAGTAAAGATTTCAGAGCCTCCAGGAAAGCTACAGAGTGACAGCACGTAACCGCCTGCCGGTTTTATACAAAAATGATCAACAAGCTTTGACTCCTCCAGGAAGAAATAAAACAGGTCCCTCAGGGAATCGTGGAGCTAACGGTGCAGCGGGCAGCCCGATCCTCCCAGGATCCTTCTAGCCCTTCTGCATCACCACCACTGCCTACTCCATCTCCAACTCCTCCCCATCTGGCTCCTCCATCCCCTACCCCTGAGAGTCTTCCTCCTCCTCCTCCTCTTTCATGTTCCCAACCACCATCTCCAAGGAGGACAAGACAGAGGAGGCCCAAGCCACCCATAGAGCCTCTCTGTCTTGAGGAAAAGGGGAAGGAGGGTGAGTAATTTCTTACCTTTTAATCTAATTGGTTTTGAATAAATATAAGTTTATGTGATAATGTGGTATATTTACACCTGTGGAGCATACTCTGCATTCAATAAGCTTCTTTGGCACCGTGTCCATAGAGGTAGATTGTTTGCAGGGTATGTTCTACAAGTGTGATCCAGCCACATGCATCCCCTGTTGTTGTTTTTTTGTGATGTGATGTGCAGACTCTTGTTCTCTTAATATAATTAAACTCGCACATAATATAGTATTATGTTTCTAAAAAAAGTGATAGGATAAACTCAACTGTAAGATATGTATACATTTGAATTCATTGGTTTGAATGAAATATGTGGTTGAATGAAATATATGGTTCTACAATTATAGAAAATAATCCTTCTTAACAGAGCAATGTCTACTTATGTAGTATGCTTGTTACATGTTTTTGGTCTCTAATAAATGTCCCTTGTGGTCTGCATACATTTCTTACATATTTGTAAAAATGAGACTTGTATTTTCAGACAACATTGTTAATGAAACCATTTTGCATTCTGGTTTTAAAATCTGACTATATTTTGATGAAAAACATACATGTATTTATGGGAGATAAAAAATTAAGATCAACAATTTTAATAACAAATTAGCAAAATAACATGTATGATTAATTTATAGTTTAGGTAGGCGAAATAGCTTGCAGTGTGCTTGAGTTCACAATTCCTTTAAAATGGTGGCTTTTTATTTAAAATTTAAAAAAAATCTGTACACACTCACTTACTTTTTGTAATATATTTATAACATTTAAAAATAACAAATGTATATGTTAATTATAATATGTATCTGTCTCAATTCACACTGGGAGTGACACTTTTTCAGAGAGATGTGTTTACAAATGCAAATATAAAGAAGGGATTTGTTGCCCATTTGAAAAAAGATTAATAGACTTTTCTGCATGTCAAATGCATATTTAAGATAGTTCAAATTAAAGGTAAGCTGTCCTTTTAATTGTGGCTCTCATTTTAGCAGAGTTTAGAACGAACGAATGAATATAAAGGTGAACGCTATTTGTATTTATTACTTTATCATTGAGAAGTGACCATTTTGTCATCTATACATTCCTAAATTCCTAAAATTCCTATCAGGCTAATTCCTGATATAGAACTACAGATGTTAAAAACGTCTCTCTCGTGCGCACACATAAACATAGTGACATTGAAAACATGATGTACGCGCTTTGTATTTCTTACTATAGCATTGTGAAGTGACCATTTTGTCATCTATACTTTCAATGCTTTTAATAATGCCTGATTGAGTGAGAACTACACGTGGCGTATGCCATGTTGAAAACTCTATCTATTCGCACGCACACACATAAACATGGTGACATTTATAACGTGATGTACATTCTCTGGGGTTGATTTATCATGGCCCAAATCGGCCCCAATGCAGCTGTTTCCGTGTGAGACTTCAGGCTCGCTGGAAAGAGGAGTTAAGAAGCAGTGGTCTTAAGACCGCTGCTCCTTAACTCATATGCCTCCTCTGAGGCTGCGGTCTGCAATCAGCCCGATCGTGTACGATTGGGATGATTGACGCCCCTGCTGCAGCGGGTGGCATTGCACAAACAGTTCTCCAGAACTGCTTGTGCATTCAGCGATGTCTGGCTGACATAATACGCTACAGCAGATCATGTCCGTCAGACATTGATAAATCGGCCACTTTGTATTTCTTACTATAGCATTGAGAAGTGACCATCTTGTCATCTATAATTTCAATTCACAAGAACTGCTTGCTTGTGCAATAATAAATGCCAACAGTGTATGCTGTCTGCACGTATTGATGTGCAGCGGACATGATATGCTACATCGTATCATGTCTGCTCGCACCATGATAAATCTACCCCAATATATTAATTAACAAGACAAGCGGATTTAAAGCATTGCTGCAGTGTAGTCTACACAGCACATCATCAAGTTTTTACATATTATATTTTTGTAGATGCTTAAGTGCTATGTAAATACTGCTACTGTCAAATTTAAACAGCGCAATCCCCCATGTTGGCGACCCCAACATATGACTGTGCGCGCATTGTGATTATGCTTTAAATTACGGCAGTTGCGCTATGTAGTTTACAAACACTGCTTACATAGCACTTGCATGTACAATGATTTAAAATGCGTTTGTAGTCTATATGGCATGCCCTTATTCTATAAGGCTCCGCCCCCCACTATCCTCCCCACTTCAACTATAGCGGCTCTTGTCCGCTGAATCTCCTTTTCCCCTCCCATGCTAACTTGGTCCAAAAGAGGCCAACCAATTTTATTCCACACTTGCCTCGCCTTAGTCTACATAATTCTTTGATGGTTAGTCAGAACAAGGTGGAAGTCACTTACTCTTCATAAATTATATAAAAATGAGGTCTCATTATTCATCCATGATATTTCTGCTGAGCATGTTATACAATATCATTTTTATGATAGCGACATATTTCATAGCTATGGTACCCCTCTGCTTCACTTGATGCTCAGAATTCATACCCAGAGTTTTTTATATGTTTATTTACTATCTATGTGCCTGGGTATATGTGTTAAATCTCATTGTTTTGTTTATATTGTCATTGGATGACTATTATATGTAACATTCCTTATAACCTCAATAAAAAAAAAAAAAATTAAAAAAAAAAAAATGCGTTTGTAGCATGTTGCATGCTCAATGCAGAGTTGCTCCATTTATTTATCTTACTCAATGAACATGGTTTTCCTCTTTTTTGTTTTTTACTATGCGTGTATATAGCAATAATAATTGTGCACAAATGAAAAACATTTATTGCTTGAAGCTTTTGTTTTTAAAGTGAAGGTCAATTTTGAGGAATTAGTGCCCGTTTTTTAATAATCCTATTAAAAACAAGGGCACTTTAATTCATCAAAATTGACATTTCACGTTTTCTTAAAAAACTTACCTTTTAATCCTGGCAGCCGCTCCAGCACTTCCTCCACCCGTCGCAAGTCGTCTTCGCGGGTCCAAAATGATGAATCCGGCTTCCTCCAATCATGGCGTTGCATCAGGCCAAGATTCCCCGGTGGGGAAGACGTGATTGGAAGAAGCCAGGTTTGTCATTTCTGACGTCTGCAGAGGCTTCTGACGGCCGGGGGAATCGCTGGAGTGGCTGCCAGGATTAAAAGATACGTTTTTGAAGAAAAGAAGTGAAATGTCAATTTTGATGAATTAAAGTGCCCTTGTTATTAATAGCATTATTAAAAACCGGGCACTAATTCATCAAAATTGACCTTCACTTTAAAGGGCAAGTCAGTGTAATATATTGTTGGATCTCAAATAGAACTGGTAATAGACCTTTATTAACTTTATATTGTGTGATTGAAGGGACATGAAACCCATTTTTGTAAAATCACGATTTAGAAAAAGCATGCAATTTTACTCAACTTTTCAATTTAATTATATTATCTAATCTGCTTCATTCTCTTGATATCCTTTGTTAAAAGAGCATATCTAGATAGGCTCAGTAGCTGCTGCTTGGTGGCTACACATATGTCTCGTGTGATTGACTCACCCATGTGCATTGCTATTTCTTCCATAAAGGATATCTTGAGAATAAAGCAAATTAAACAATTGAAGTAAATTTGGATGTTGTTTAATATTGTATTTTCTATCTGAATTATGTATGAAAAATGTTAACATATTATTGGAGTCATAGATAAGATAGCTATGAATTAATTAATTTATTTTATTTTAAAAAACATATTCACTGTTTAGATGAAAACATATTAACCTAAATATTTTAAGCAACATCATACAATTAAAATCTTCTGTTGTTTGAAATGACCTTTGCAGGCACATGAGGGATATACTCCTTTCAAAATACACTGTTCCTTTTATTAGCTTGAGTTTTTCTTTTATTGATATCATTACTAAATATTTGCACATGCATGCTAGTTTAAACATTAAATGTATTAGAGATGTGAGAATAGGCGATTGCATAAGATTTAAACAGGGGCCTCAGTCACAGTGTGTCCTGTCTTTAAAGGGACATTAAACACTAAATACATGCTAGATAGAATGATGCATTCAAAGAAAAGATTAGTCCATGACTAACATGTAGATGTATTTTTTAAAGTTTCATTAGTTGTTTAAAAAGCGACAAAATAAGTGTAAAGTTTTAAGGCTGTGACACACTGCAAGCGGAGCGGTGCGCAGCGTGTAGATGCAGCTGTGCGCGCTCAGTGTGTCCTGCCTTTTCATCTCTGAGCACTCTGCTGCGTCAGGTCGCGTAGCTGAGCGCTCAGAGATGAAATAATTAAACTTTAGAAGCGATGCGACGCGGTGCGAAGCAGCTGCAGCGCCGCATCGCTTGCAGTGTGTCACAGCCTTTAGTGTCTATAAAACACTGGGAGCTGCCATGTTGTAACTTGTGTTACCTTCTCTGCTGTGGCCAATTAGAGATAGTTATAAATAGGTCACTAGAGTGTGCAGCCAATGGTTGTGCTGGATTTAACAGTGTGCTGCACTTCCATTTCCAACTGGAACTGAAAAGCTCACAATTTCAGAATGAAATTACAGGCAAAGAGGACAAAATAAATAATGAAAGTATATTGCAGAGCTGTTTTATATATACAATTTATCATTTTATATTACCATCTCAAAGTGTTTAATGTCCCTTTAATTCTGATATTGATTGCAAATTTAAAAACAAAAAACAAAAACATCTGCCAGGTTTGCTATGACCTTCCTTTACTAGTTACATTCTCTTTTTGCAATACCTCCTGCTCTCTCTCTCTCTCTCTCTCTCTCTCTCTCTCTCTCTCTCTCTGTCTGTGTGTGTCTCTCTCTCTCGTCTCTTCTTTTCTTTCACCCCTTCATTCTCACTCTTTCTATTCACTATCTCTCTCTCTCTCTCTCTCTCTCTCTCTCTCGTCTCTTCTTTTCTTTCACCCCTTCCTTCTCACTCTTTCTATTCACTATCTCTCTCTCTGTCTCTGTGTCTCTCTCTCTCGTCTCTTCTTTTCTTTCACCCCTTCCTTCTCACTCTTTCTATTCACTATCTCTCTCTCTGTCTCTGTGTCTCTCTCTCTCTCTCTCTCTCTCTCTCTCGTCTCTTCTTTTCTCTCACCCCTTCCTTCTCACTCTTTCTATTCACTATCTCTCTCTCTCTCTCTCTCTCTCTCTCTCTCTCTCTCTCTCGTCTCTTCTTTTCTTTCACCCCCTCCTTCTCACTCTTTCTATTCACTATCTCTCTCTCTGTCTCTGTGTCTCTCTCTCTCGTCTCTTCTTTTCTTTCACCCCTTCCTTCTCACTCTTTCTATTCACTATCTCTCTCTCTGTCTCTGTGTCTCTCTCTCTCGTCTCTTCTTTTCTTTCACCCCTTCCTTCTCACTCTTTCTATTCACTATCTCTCTCTCTGTCTCTGTGTCTCTCTCTCTCGTCTCTTCTTTTCTCTCACCCCTTCCTTCTCACTCTTTCTATTCACTATCTCTCTGTCTCTGTTTCTCTCTGTCTCTGTTTCTCTCTATCTCTCTCTCTCTCTCTCTCTCTCTCGTCTCTTCTTTTCTCTCACCCCTTCCTTATCAGTCTTTCTATTCACTATCTCTCTGTCTCTCTCTCTCTCACCCCTTCCTTCTCAGTCTTTCTATTCACTATCTCACTATCTCTCTCTCTCTCTCTCTCTCTCTCTCTCTCTCTCTCTCTCTGTCTCTCTCTCATCTCTTCTTTTCTCTCACCCCTTCCTTCTCACTCTTTCTATTCACTATCTCTCTGTCTCTCTCTCTCTCTCTCTGTCTCTGTGTCTCTGTCTCTCATCTCTTCTTTTCTCTCACCCCTTCCTTCTCACTCTTTCTATTCACTATCTCTCTGTCTCCCCCCCTTCTCTCTCTCTCTCTCTCTCTCTCTCTCTCTCTCTCTCTGTCTCTGTCTCTCTTTCTCTCTCTCTCTCTGTCTGTCTGTCTCTCTTTTCTCTCTCTGTCTCTGTCTGTCTGTCTCTCTCTCTCTCTCGTCTCTTCTTTTCTCTCACCCCTTCCTTCTCACTCTTTCTATTCACTATCTCTCTGTCTCTGTATTTACTCTGGGGGGACAAAAGGGGTTTAACTGAGGTCTATATTGGGAATTTAGCTGACTTGAATGTGTGGGTCTTTCAAATGACCTTGGAAAGAACGAGGAGGCTGTAAGGTGAATAATATAGTTTATTACAAGTGCACAGGGAGATACCACAACAGGGTTATTACAGAATCTGTGGGAGGGCACTACTCACTCAGTATAAATTTATATCACATACACGTATAAGTTACAAACCAATAAGCATTAGTGGATATCTATCACCTAAGGCCTAATCAGCGCCTGATCAGTTCATGATGTATCTTCTTAGAATGTCCGGAACCTTACTATACCATATTTGTCTTTTGTACAACTGACATGTTGTAGCTCTAAGGCAAGGATGTCTGTTTCCCCCATTTACACTCATAAGAGAAGTACTAACTGAATCTTACTCAGATACATATCCTAAAAGCTATGGGACCCTGATACAAATTTAATGCTCACAAAGTAAACTCATTCATCACCATTCACACACACAAGAGAAGACACTTTAGTTAGTAATGTTCACACATGCACATATACACAAACACATGCACACTTCATACATACAATATACATAAATTATAATGATTTTTGAAACAGGAATCATTTTAATATATAACACTTTAATTTCTTAGTAGGAACCATTTTCTAGTTTTAAGCAGTTGTTCTGATATTCACCTCAACTTGGAAACTTGCAAACAATCCCACTACAACTGTCCTTTGCACCCATTGCTTGATCTGTCAGTTTGGTAAATATAATCTGTTTTATTATGGATTTGTTTTACTTTTAGGCATCTCTAGCTCTGCCTGCCTGGCTCTCACCTCCAGGGGAAGGGACAGCTGTCTTCCTGCCAGACCTTAGCTGGGATTAATGCACAGAGAGCAGCAGCTCATCATTGTCTAGGTGCTGCTCTCATTCTCAGGGCTGCCTGCTCATTCCAGCATGAGGGAGGAGGGGCTCTCAGTCACAAACAGACCGGAGGCAATAAATCGGGCAGAAGTAGCCCTACTCGCTTAACTCACCCAGCCCTCCGTAGCAGCAGCTGTTAAGTCTGAGTCTGGGATGCAGCAGATTTTGTGCACTTTGCTTGCTGCAATCCCAGGCTCACTCAGGGCAGGCTCTGCAGCTCCCCTGCAATCATGAAACTATTATGAAGTGTCCCTGCAGGGCTGCCATCTTGCCTTAATATACAGGAAAAAAATGTGCACGTTGCAATTGCAGCATGTAATGGTTTTTGTATAGCTTTAAAATAAACATTTCTCATACCTCCCTGCTGTAATTGCTTCTTTACTTTGAACAGTGATTGCAGTGTGTGAATGTGAACAACACATCTTGCTGTGCCTATCTGTTCTGTGTAAGCTCCCCCAGGCTCCCTCCTATTGGCTCAAAGGAGCATGTGGAGGTCCCACATGCAACTTTCAGCCAATAGGAGCATAGAAGACCGTCTGTGACTAGACGTCCTAATGCTAACAGATGGGTGACTTCAGAAATCTCTTAAAGGCACAGACCAAGCATGTGCAAAGTCCTCTCAAACAGGGCAGATTACCAAAATGTACTTTGCAAATGCAAGGTTTTTACAAACAAAAATACCCATTCCTAATTTCCACCACAATGGTATTTTATTTTATTATTTTATTTTTTCCTTTATGGAAGGGCGTTGCCCATACTGTCCTTATTGAGGAACCTCTACTGCTTGTTGCTTTCACCTCCAAAATAAAAGAGCTCACAATAGTGTAGCAGATTTCAGACAATGTGGTAGGCGCACAAACTGGTTATACTCACAAAATTGCAGTTAAAATAAGCCTTTTATTAAAATCATCACAAAGGTGTCTTCAGGTGCAGCTTCAGGTTTAATTTAAAATGCAGCTCAACGCGTTTCAGCAAAAAGGAACCTTTATCAAGAGCATAAAACTAAAACAATTTCTGGAACAATACCATTTGTTCCAGAAATTATTTTAACTTGATATATTTACATATTTCGTGCCATTTTTATTTTTTTTTAACACCCCACTTCCGCCAACTTTAGCCCCTTAACTGCTTAGAGCAGTTATTTTTTTAAAAATGAAAATGATACCATTTTTATTTTTTAATAAAATACACTACACTGTATTTTGGGGCACAAGAGATCTGATCTCTTGTTAATTTTACAAGCACCGAATTGCTACCATGTGCTTGCGGTAGCAATAACCAACCACAAATTTGCCTGTTTGCGGGAGCAAGATAAATTAGCACTACACTTGTAATCTAGCTCTTAGTATTTTAAAAAAAAAAACACCTGCTAATGCGTTGAAACATTTTGAACAATTTCATAACTTCAAATATGATAAAAGCAAAGAATGTGCTTTGCGATACACTATTCGCAAGCAAATCTTAAAATGTTGTTATAGACCGTTTATAACATACAAGACAATTCCTAAGCAACGAGTAATACTTCTGAATGATTTATTAAATGCTAATACGCTAAGATATTGGGGCCCATTTATCAAGCTCCATATGGAGCTTGGGGGCCATGTTTCTGGCGAGCCCTCAGGCTTGCCAGAAACACCAGTTATGAAGCAGCGGTCTAAAGACCGCTGCTCCATAAACTGTCCGCCTGCTCTGAGGAGGCGGACAGACATCGCCGCAATTCAACCCTATCGAATACGATTGGGTTGATTGACACCCCCTGCTAGGAATCTGAAGGGGGCAGCGTTGCACCAGCAGTTCACAAGAGCTGCTGGTGCAATGCTGAATGCGGAGAGCGTATTGCTCTCCGCATTCAGCGATGTCTGTCGGACATGATCCGCTGATCGGATCATGTCAGACAGACACATAATAAATAGGCCCCATTGACTTTGAAAGAGTCTGCCCAAATGCAAATACATTGTCTACTTAAATTAATACAGCTACACTGTCCTTTTAAGTGTAGTGTGCACTGTCCTGGAGGCTAGCACATGCAATATTAATCTGTATTGCTAAGTCTGCCTAGACACAGGGGGCCGAAAGAGAGACAGTGAGAGGGAGATTGCTAAAGAGAGCGTTAGAGAGCTTCATATCTGTGAAGACTGCCTGAGAATGTAGGAGTCATGAGTGGACCCATGAAAGGCTGCAAACACGTTCATAATATGCTTGTGTGTGTCGTACACAAACTGCACATTAATAAAATGAAAGTGTTTGAGATTGCAATATACCATTTTTTGGGCCCTTTGGAGCATGAGGAGCAATATGGTGGCAGACAGTCTATTTCCCCCTACACATTAGGTATACCACCTATATTATAGAACTCCCTCTTGAGATCTTGTTATGCGTCCTCAGTGTGAAGGAATCGTATAAAAAGATGGCACTCAGAAACTCTGCAAATACCATAGAGAAAGTTCTTTGAGACAATCGGCTCAAATACTCTTCTGTGGACTGAAAATGTTCAGATGCCAACACATGTATGCAGCAGAGCATTTTGGACATGCCAGGAATAGCAGTGCGCATACACTTGCGTCGCTCCAAATGGTCCTTTATGACATCATATAAGCTAACAAGCTGCTGCCTGTTGAGCCTACTGTCATAAATCTGGGTTTCACTCATAGCATCCAAGGTGAGCCTCTCCCTGTTTACTGGTGCTGCCTGCACCCTGGGCAAGTGATATAAAAATCCAGTATAAAACCTTTTAAAAATGTACTTAGAAGCTCCCAATCTTGCACTCTTGATAAGGTTAGGCTGGGACACCCACTGAAAAGGACTGAGAGCAGACCCTCCCCTGCATATGAAAGGAACCATTATACAAACAAGAAATCTGATGTTTGTATACATCAGCATACATCTAAAACTTTGGGGGCTTGGTTAAAAGCCTGAAAATCAGCTAAATTAAAAATAATCTAAACAATACATTTTTACAAAAACACACCCAGATGGACTATATAAATTGATCTATTGACTGTATAAATTGATCTATAAAACATTTATGCAAAGAAAAATCTACAGTACAGAGTACAATGTCCCATTAACATTAAGTCAAAGCTGGTGTTAGCATACCAGCTGGTGTACAAGCATACCAGCATGAAGCTGAGTTGTGATGTCATTACAAAATTGCTTTAGCTTATAGAATGTGATGTTAGCTGCTATTTCTTGTTCACTAAATTTAAGGATATTTTGAGTAATTATTTTAGCAACTGGATTTTGAGCCCTGACGAAGCCCCATTGCTCATGCAATTCAGAGGTGAAACGCGAGTAGGCTCTCTGAGATGACAGTTATCTGTGATAATAATTTGTGAAGAATGCTATCTGTGGTTAACGTCACTATCCTGACCATATGCCTGCCAATACTGGTTTGATGGATAGACTTCAGATTTCTTTTTGGATTTTTCTATTATGTTATGCAATGAGTGAATTTCTTAAAGGGACACTAAAGTGAAAATTAAACTTTCATGATTCAGATAGAGTATCCAGTTTTAAGAGACTTTCCAATTTACTTCTATTAACAAATTTTGCACATTATATACACACTTTCTGAGGCACTAGCTCCTATGGAGCATGTGCACAAGTTCATAGGGTATACATATACTAGTCTGAGATTGGCTGATGGCTGTCACATGATACAAAGGGCAGGCAAATGGGGGAAAAATAAATTGGTAAAAAAAAAAAATCTACTGGTTATTGCTATTGCATTGTCTTTTTATTATGCACCTGTTAATTATGTAATCCTACTGTATTTAGTGGTCCTTTTTAAATGCTACAATAAAATTATATTGTTGGGGCATAAACATGTGCTGAATTCCCTTACATTGTTTTGGATGTATTACCACCCTTTTTGTCTTCTTTCTCTTATTGAATATAATAAAGTTTGTGTGCTTGTGTATTAATTGTCACAGGCATGGATGCTCATATCTGTTTTTTATGTTTTAGGTGTTTATTTTAGGTGTTTATAAGGATTTTAATTTTAAATAAAATGGAGACATTTTGAATATGTTTTTTAATTGAATTTACATATTTTGCAGTGTGCTATTAAACTACTGGGAGCTAGTTGAACACATCTAGCGAGCCAAGGATGAGGCATATATGTGCAGTTAGCACTCAGTAGTGTATTGCCCCTCCTAAGCCTACTTAGGTATGCTTTCAAACAAAGGATAACAAGAGAATAATTTAAAAATTGAAGTAAATTTGAAAGGTCTTTTAAAATTGTATGTCCTATCTGAATCATAAAAGTTTAATTTATAAACAATGAGGAAGGCTGTTAGTCCCAATAGTTATTCTCTCTCTCTGCAAATTTTGCTCAGCAGCTGATTCCCCACAGCCACAGTTTTTTTTGCATCTAGTCTTTATGTTCACAATCATACAAGGATTAGTTTATCTACAGTACATTTAAAGACACCTGATAAATCAGTTACTAAGTCATTGTTGCTGGGTAGGGATATCCTGAGATCTTGGCATCTTATTTCCTGATTATAGGTTTTGTAACTAGCACATTCTTCAATTTGTCCTACAGTTTGTGGGATTGTCCCAGATTCGAAGCTCTGTTCCTCATTGTCTTTCCTTCCTCTAACCTCAAAAACCTTATATTCCATTTTTTAATATAATAGAAATGCCAAATCCCACTCAGGAATTCCCAAACCCTACTAAGGAATGCATGAAAATTGCTCTTGACGGACTACACTAAGACTAGTATCTCTTGGCCAGGTCCCTAAAAATCCTGCTTTACACAAAGCCATGCAGAGCAAAAAAGTATACATCATTTTAGTTTAAAATATACAAAAAGGGAACTCAGATTGTTAAAATGAATGTAAATTTTGATGCTAAAGTGCCAGGTTTTTAAGAATTCGTTTAAAAACAGATGCACTTTAATTAATCAAAATTTACATTTCACTCGTGTTGTGAAAAAAAAAACTTTCCTTTTAATCTTGACAGCTGCTCCAGCTTCCTCCGCCCATCGCAAAGCCTCTTCCTGGGTCTAAAATGAGGAATCTTGCTTCCTCCAATCACGGCGTTGAATCAGACACTGATTCCCTGGGGGGGGGAAGCTGTAATTGGAGGATGACCTATCCATAATTTCTGACATCAGAAATGGCTTGTGATGACCGGGGGAAGCTGGAGCAACTGTCAAGTTTAAAAGTTAAGTATTTTTTCACAACACGAGGGAAATGTAAATTTTGATTAATTAAAATGCCCCTGTTTTTAATTGAATTTTTAAAAAATGGGCACTTTAGCATCAAAATTTACATTCACTTTATGCATTTCCGTGCACTATGGAAACTGTGCTTTAAAGACCATGCAATTTTAGGAGACTTTCGGTCTACTTCTGTGCAAATTTACTTTGTTCTGGCTAGCTTTTGATTATTGGCTACACACATATGCCTCCTTTCATTGGCTTACCAGATGTGTTAAGCTTTGTCCCAGTAATGCATTACTGCTTTGGAGCTGACTATTGGTTTAACAGGGGTTAAACAATAGGTTTATTTCAAGATATAGGGCCAGATTACAAGTGGAGTGCTAAATATTGCTTGCACGCAAGCAATATTAGCGCTCCACTTTGTAATACCAGCGCAATATAATACGATAATGCATTAATGATAGCGAGAGCACACTTCCATAGGATCCTTTGGCTTATTGTCCTGCTGGGTCTTACAGCAGGACAATTGCCCAAAGCACACGTCAAAAAGCACCCAGAAATGGTTTAACCCTTTCCGGTCCTATACATTTTTAATAAGTGCACCAGCAGGTCTTATTTATTTTACCATCAGCCTTAAGGATACAGATGGGAAAGTGTGCAGTTATTTTATTATGGGAAAGTTATGTGTCACATTATTATACAGTATAAATATATATATATATATATATATATATGTATATATATATATATATATATCCACAGACTGACAGCAGATTGACAAATAGGCTCAGCCACTCAGCATATCACACACTGTCAGGGTTGTGCTTCCAGGCTCCTCCCTCCCATCTCCTCCCTCCCGGTCTCTCATTTTTCCCCATTCAGGGACAGCGGGGAATCTCTGATGGCTGTTGGCCAGTGCCGTCTGGATAGTTCCACTTCCTGCAGCGGTCCCTGTGCCTGCGGTGTCCGTCTAGTACCAGTGATCAGTGCACAGCACCACATCTAGCCTAGCTGTGCACCGATCACTAATAATGCCACTGGGAACTTCGTCACCTTTCCAGTCCTATGTTGGAATATATCCAAGCAGTAAAACCCTTTGTCGGATATATTCCGACATAGGACCGGAAAGGGTTAAGACAAAGCACTGGAGAGTACTGAACTGGCCAGCAATGAATCCAGATCTCAATCCCATAAAGCCCCTGTGGAGAGATTTTAAAACAGCAGTTGGGAAAAGGAATCCTTCTAATCTGAGAGACCTAGAGCAGTTGGCGAAAGAAGAGTGGTCCAAAATTCCAGTAGAGAGGTGTAAGAAACTCATTGATGATTACTGGAAGCGATTGATTTCAGTTATTTGTTTCCAAAGGGTGTGCTACCAATAATTTTGTCCAGTCCATTTTTGTAGTTTTGCATCTGTGTCAGATTTGGCTTTTTTTCTCCACTTTTTTTGTGTCATACCAATACAAACAAAATAAATAAACATGAGAATGCCTAAACATTTGTAATTGCAACAATTTTCTGGGCGAAATGGTGCATTATCTGACAGAAATGCAGTGGTGTCAATATTTTTGGCCATGACTGTATGTGTGTGTATATATAAATCTATTTTAAAATACATAGAACATATTATTTTTTATTATATATTTTTTTTTATTAGATGGTGTTATGAGTGTAACTGTACGTTGTAAAGTATTTTTGATGTGTTTTGCGACACTTTTTTGCTTGGCAAAACAGTTATCCAGAGCTCTGAGGTCACGCTATCCCGACGATCTTTAATTTAATTTGTGCTCAAGCAATCACGTTTACTTTAAACCTGCAATATCTGTGAAAAACCCAACGCACCTGCAATAAACCCCTTTCGCTTGCGCATAACTGGTAGTGCGCCATTTGTAAACTAGCCCTTTGTTAGAATTAGATTTCTGATCCAAAAAACATGTTGCAAGCATTTGGCGATGAATGTCTCTTATTTGGATTTTTTTTTTCTTTTTGATGTCACTTTTTTCCCAACAGATTAGGATACATTGTCCAACATCTAGTTAAATAATACATATTTGTTCTTAGCTTTAGACACATACAAAGAAAACTGCAATATCATCTTCAGTACAGTTTACATTGAATTTATTTGCCAAGTTTGACAACCATTTTTTTTTTTTTTTTTAAAAGACATTCACTAAATCTAAATGTTGCCAAATTTTCAAGGGTTTAATTATAATGGCTTTGGCTAGAATTCATGTGTGAAGGTGGATGAATGTTATCTTACTCTATACATACTACTTGCTGAAACTTGCTAAGCACTGAATAGTTCAAGTGTACAATCAGTTAGTCCAGTTTTCAAACCTACCATCAGGCCTCCCTAATAGGCCAGATTTTCAGGATATCTGAAGCACAGGGGAAATAATCATCTAATTAGTAAACATGGTTACTAACCTGCTTTCATCCAAGGTAATCCTTTGAAAACCAGTGAGTTGGACTTATACTGAAAAATTCATGTATTAACTAAAAAGTAACAACCCATGCTGGGACTGGAATATAGATTATAATAGAAATGCAATACAGAGATAATTGTACCATTCACTTTTTGTTAAATGTTTACATTATTTTTATTATTATTATCATTATATTTAAATTATATTAGTAGTAGTAGTAGTAGTATTATTTTATTAGTACTACTAGTCCTAAAGCCGTGTACACCGGATCATTTTTTTAAGTACCGTGGTCCCACCCCTTGCTCTCTCTCTCTCTCCACTCTTGTTTGCACTCTCTCTCTCTCTCTCTCTCTCTCCCTCCTCTCTTTTGTGCTCTCTTTTGCTCTCTTTCTCACTTTCCCCTTTCTTTTGCTCTCTTTCTCTCTCCCCCTCTATTTCTTTTGCTCTCTCCCCCCCTCTCTTTTGCTCTCTCTCCCCTCTCTTTTGCTCTCTCTCACATCTCTTTTGCTCTCTCTCCCCTCTCTTTTGCTCTCTCTCCCCTCTTTTTTGCTCTCTCTCCCCTCCTTTTTGTTCTCTTCCCCTCTTTTGCTCTCTCTCTCCCTCCTCTCTTTTGCGCTCTCTTTTGCTCTCTTTCTCACTTTCCCCTCTCTTTTGCTCTCTTTCTCTCTCCCCCTTTATTTCTTTTGATCTCTTTCTCCCCCCTCTCTTTTGCTCTCTCTCTCCTCTCTTTTGCTCTCTCTCCCCTCTCTTTTGCTCTCTCTCCCCTCTTTTTTGTTCTCTTCTCCCTCTTTTGCTCTCTCTCTCTCTCCCTCTATTTTGCTCACTCTCTCCCTCTATTTTGCTCTGTCTTCCCCCTCTCTTTTGCTCTCTCTTCCCCCTCTCTTTTGCTCTCTCTCCCCCTCTTTTGCTCACTCCCTCTCTCTTTTGCTCTCACTCCCCCTCTCTTTTGCTCTCTTTGCCCTTTTTTGCTCTCTCTCCCCTCTCTTTTGCGCTCTCTCCCCTCACTTTTGCGCTCTCTCCCCCTCGCTTTTGCTCTCTCTCCGCTCGCTTTTGCTCTCTTTCCCCTCGCTTTTGCTCTCTCTCCCCCCTCTTTTGCTCTCTCTCCCCCTCTTTTGCTCTCTCTATCCCACCTCTCTCTTGCTCTCTCACCCCTCTTTTGCTCTCTATCTCCTCTATTTTGCTATCTATATCCCCCTCTCTTTTGCTCTCTCTTTCCCCCTCTCTTTTGCTCTCTTTTTCCCTTTCTCTTTTGCTCTCTTTCCCCCTCTCTTTTGCTCTCTCTCCCTCCTTTCTTTTGCTCTCTCCTCCCCTCTCTTTTGCTCTCTCTCTCCCTCCTCTCTTTTGCTCTCTCTCCCCCCCTCTCTTTTGCTCTCTCCCCCCCCCTCTCTTTTGCTCTCTCTCCCTCCTCTCTTTTGCTCTCTCTCTCTCCTCTCTTTTGCTCTCTATCCCCCTCTCTTTTGCCCTCTCTTTCCCTTTCTCTTTTGCTCTCTCTCCCTCCTCTCTTTTGCTCTCTCTCTCTCCCCCCTCTTTTGCTCTCTCTCTTTCCCCCTCTCTTTTGCTCTCTCTCCCTCCTTTCTTTTGCTCTCTCTCCCCTCTCTTTTGCTCTCTCTCCCCCCTCTCTTTTGCTCTCTCTCTCCTCTCTTTTGCTCTCTATCCTCCTCTCTTTTGCTCTCTATCCCCCTCTCTTTTGTTCTCTCTATCCCCCTCTCTTTTGCTCTCTCTCCCTCCTCTCTTTTGTTCTCTCTCTATCCCCCCTCTTTTGCTCTCTCTCTCTCTCTCTCTCTCCTCTCTTTTGCTCTATCTCTCCTCCCTTTTGCTCTCTATCCCCCTCTCTTTTGATCTCTCTATCCCCCTCTCTTTTGCTCTCTCTCTCTTCCCCAACTCTCTTTTGCTCTCTCTCTCTTTCTCTCTCCCTCCTCTCTTTTGCTCTCTCTCTCTCCCCTCTTTTTTGCTCTCTCTCTCTCTTTCTCTCTCTCTCTCTCCCCCCTCTCTTTTGCTCTCTCTCTCCCTCTCTTTTGCTATCTCTCTCCCCCCTCTCTTTTGCACTTTCTCTCTCTTTCCCCCCTCTGTTTTGCTCTTGCACTTTCTTTTCCCATCTCTTTTGCTCTCTCTCTCTTTCCCCCTCTTTTGCTCTCTCTCTCCTCTTCTCTTTTGCTCTCTCTCTCCCCCTCTTCTCTTTTGCTCTCTCTCTCCCCCTCTTCTCTTTTGCTCTCTCTCTCCTCCCTCTCTTTTGTTCTCTCTCTTGCTCTCTCACCCCTCTTTTGCTCGTTTGCTCTCTCTCTCCTCTATTTTGCTATCTCTATCCCCCTCTCTTTTGCTCTCTCTTTCCCCCTCTCTTTTGCTCTCTCTTTCCCCCCTCTCATTTGCTCTCTCTTTCCCTTTCTCTTTTGCTCTCTCTCCCTCCTCTCTTTTGCTCTCTCTCCCCCCTCTTTTGCTCTCTCTCTTCCCCCCTCTCTTTTGCTCTCTCCTCCCCTCTCTTTTGCTCTCTCTCTCCTCTCTTTTGCTCTCTCTCTCCTCTCTTTGGCTCTCTCTCTCCTCTCTTTGGCTCTCTCTCTCCTCTCTTTTGCTCTCTATCCCCCTCTCTTTTGCTCTCTCTATCCCCCTCTCTTTTGCCCTCTCTTTCCCTTTCTCTTCTGCTCTCTCTCCCCCCCTCTTTTGCTCTCTCTCTCTCCCCCCTCTTTTGCTCTCCCTCTTTCCCTCTCTCTTTTGCTCTCTTTCCCTCCTTTCTTTTGCTCTCTCTCTCCCTTCTCTTTTGCTCTCTCTCTCTCTCCCTCTCTTTTGCTCTCTCCCCCCTCTCTTTTGCGCTCTCTCTCTCTCTCCTCTCTTTTGCTCTCTCTCTATCCCCCTCTCTTTTGCTCTCTCTCTTTCCCCCTCTCTTTTGCTCTCTCTCCCTCCTTTCTTTTGCTCTCTCTATCCCCCTCTCTTTTGCTCTCTCTCTTTCCCCCTCTCTTTTGCTCTCTCTCTCCCCCTCTCTTTTGCTCTCTCTCCCCTCTCTTTTGCTCTCTCTCTCTTCCCCAACTCTCTTTTGCTCTCTCTCTTTCTCTCTCTCTCCTCTCTTTTGCTCTCTCTCTCCCCTCTTTTTTGCTCTCTCTCTCTCTCTCTCTCTCTCTCTCTCTCTCTCTCTCTCTCTCTCCCCCACTCTTTTGCTATCTCTCTCCCCCCCTCTCTTTTGCACTTTCTCTCTCTTTCCCCCCTCTGTTTTGCTCTTGCACTTTCTTTTCCCCCTCTCTTTTGCTCTCTCTCTCTCTCTTTCCCCCTCTTTTGCTCTCTCTCTCCTCCTCTCTTTTACTCTCTCTCTCCCCCTCTTCTCTTTTGCTCTCTCTCACCCCCTCCTCTCTTTTGCTTTCTCCCCTCTGTTGCTTTCTCCCCCGCCCATCCACGCCCACTCTTCATGCCTGCTGGCCACCCCCCATCATGGCACCCCCACTCTTTTGCTCTCTCTATCCCCCTCTCTTTTGCCCTCTCTTTCCCTTTCTCTTCTGCTCTCTCTCCCCCCCCTCTTTTGCTCTCTCTCTCTCCCCCCTCTTTTGCTCTCCCTCTTTCCCTCTCTCTTTTGCTCTCTTTCCCTCCTTTCTTTTGCTCTCTCTCTCCCTTCTCTTTTGCTCTCTCTCTCCCCCTCTCTTTTGCTCTCTCCCCCCCTCTCTTTTGCGCTCTCTCTCTCTCTCTCTCTCTCTCTCCTCTCTTTTGCTCTCTCTCTCCTCTCTTTTGCTCTCTCTCTCCTCTCTTTTGCTCTCTCTATCCCCCTCTCTTTTGCTCTCTCTCTATCCCCCTCTCTTTTGCTCTCTCTCTTTCCCCCTCTCTATTGCTCTCTCTCCCTCCTTTCTTTTGCTCTCTCTCTCCCCCTCTCTTTTGCTCTCTCTCTCCCCCTCTCTTTTGCTCTCTCTCCCCTCTCTTTTGCTCTCTCTCTCTTCCCCAACTCTCTTTTGATCTCTCTCTCTTCCCCAACTCTCTTTTGCTCTCTCTCTCCCCTCTTTTTTGCTCTCTCTCTCTCTCTCTCTCTCTCTCCCCCTCTCTTTTGCTATCTCTCTCCCCCCTCTCTTTTGCACTTTCTCTCTCTTTCCCCCCTCTGTTTTGCTCTTGCACTTTCTTTTCCCCCTCTCTTTTGCTCTCTCTCTCTCTCTCTCTCTCCTCCTCTCTTTTGCTCTCTCTCTCCTCCTCTCTTTTGCTCTCTCTCTCCCCCTCTTCTCTTTTGCTCTCTCTCACCCCCTCCTCTCTTTTGCTTTCTCCCCGCCCATCCACGCCCACTCTTCATGCCTGCTGGCCACCCCCATCATGGCACGCCCGGCTATGCCCCCATCATGACACACCGATCACGCCCCCATCACGGAACTCCTGTCCAGCCACGCCCCCTCCACGCCAGCTTCCGAACACTTTCTCTGCTGCTCAAGGCCAGGTATGTTTGTCCTCGCGCAGTATCTACTGTGCATGACTGCATCTGACAAACATACCTGGCCTTTTATTATATAGGATTATTATTATTAATTTATTTTTATTATTTGTATTATTATTATTATTATTTTAGTCCATGTGTAAAGTGTTTTACCAAAGGTGTCACTTGTTGGTAAAGGGGCATAAAAGTGCAAAAACAAAAATGTGCTAGAGCCTTTTCTTATTGTAGTAATGCTTTCATATAATTATGGGGTTGATCATAATCTAATTGAAAATTACAAATTCAATGTCTAATTTATAGCTTTAGATATTACATTAGGGACATAACTACAGATGTCTGAATTGAGACGGAACCGGCTCCTCTAGGGGACACTCCTGTTCCTGAAATAATTTGAGATATAATATAATGGGGCCTGGTGGTGCATGAGCTCCACCTGCATCATGGATAGCCCCTTTGTGTGTGTCCCTGTAAAAAAAATGTGCAGTGATTTGCCTTTAACCCCTTTAGCACATGTGACATCATGTGGTTATCATCCACACTGTGTTTAGTGCAGGTAACGACCATGTGTTTTTAAATCACCAACAATTGCTTCAGAAGTCAGATGTGAGTAACACATGTAGGGTTAAATGGGGTAACTGAAATAAGCGTGTTTTACTAATTAGTGTGCACGTTTTAGGGGCCTGCATGCAGAACAATGTAGCGTGCCTATCATGCAGCATGCATGCTTTAATTAACATAGAATCTAGCTTGTACATTTCATGACTAACTCAAATATAAACTGTATAAGGGCAAAATTGTTTAATGCTGTGTAATAAGGGCCCAAGTGCTATATATTGTACAGCCCCAGTTTGCCATAAGAAAACTTTTATAAATCACCTTGCGTGATTTTTGTTTTCTATTTCGTATTCTATGGCACTCCAACCTCTTATAATTGAACTCATTTAAATCTGCTAAGCTGATTGCTATATAAACCATTTATATGTTTAAATTAGGTAACCAAGTAAGAAAATATTATTGTAGTAGTTTTATATTTTGTTTTACTTTGCTTTTTCGCACAATGTCTGCAATTATTCACAGAACCAAAATAAATCTGGGCCATGCCAAAATAAAATAAATTAGCTAATTAATTCAGCATTGATGGCAGTGCTACAGAATTTAGCAGTGCTTAACAAGAAACAATAATGATGATGATATATGTTTTTAATGCAGTTTGTTTTACTTTACCAATTATATTAATTCAAGTGTGCAATTATAAACTTCATACAATTTTGTGTAATATTATAATAAACATTTTTTAAACAAATGACACGTGTATTGGGAGCTTTATGGAGCAGTGGCTTCGTCCACTCTGTGGTAACAGTCTATGGTAAACTAAGCTAATGAATAGTTGTATGGATTGAAGCTTGTTTAATAAAGAAGATCCAAACAGTTAGTGTAAGGAATAGTAAGTGATGGTAGAACTTGTGGTGTCCCCTGCTGTCACTTCTGCAACTAAAGCTTTTTCTACAGATTGCTTGTGACACATTACTACACATACTGCTGTCATAAAATGCTCAAACCACATGCACTTTTCTGAATCAACCTCATTATGCTCTCATGGAAAGGGGCCAAGTTTTAATCCCTTAACGACCAACGTACCCTGTACGTTGTGCAGTCTTAAGTGGTTTAATAGCACGGCATGGCCAACAGTGGCGAAGCAGCGCTAGTACTGTGTGCCTCAATTCCAGAGCCATGCAGATATAGTGCAGCCTTGTTGACATTGGCAAGACCAGCGCTATTCCAGAGTAAAATAAGGGGGTATGTGAATAACCGCTGACGTACGGGGTACATTGGCAATCACAGTGTTCATTAAGAAGACCAAAAAAGAGGTTGGTTTAATAAGTGTTTTTTTTTTGGTGTTTTTTAAAATTGTACACTGTCTGAATTATTAAAAAGTAATTTTGATTTCCATATCCCTATAATATAACAAGATAAACAAGTTGGGAAAACAATGCACTCACCGTCACCACTGCACGGTGGCTGGTATCATAGTTATTATGTCCTCTAGGTCCTTCCTTTCATGGGCCTCACTTTAAATACAAACAAAGCTTTACCTTTCAGTTAGAAGATTAGGTAGTAAACACCACCCAAATGTGCAGCATGTCACAATATTGTGAGTAAGCCCAAGGGGTTTAAAATCAAAATACTTTCTTGTAATGTGTTAAAATTCAGACACTATGATCTTAAAGCCATACTCACTGACGCATTTCGCACAGAACAACCTGCATTTTATCCCTATAATAGTGTGTCAGCACACTTGCTTTACCAAATGTTAAACAAAAATATTTATGTTGCAGTGGTCGGCTTCATTTTTATCTGGAGGTTCAGCAAATACATCTTCCTCATTGCCAGCTCTTAAAAGGAATTGGTATGTATTCTTATTATTATTAATATTGTTTCTATTAAAATTAGGGTTGCACCGATACCATTTTTTTAAGACCGAGTACAAGTACCGATACTTGTTTTCAAATACTCGCCGATACCAATTACCGATAAATTTTTATTTTAATGTCATGTGACAGTTAACCAAGCACAATACAGACTAATTATTTAAGATTCCTTCTTTATAATTATGAAGGACTGTAACTTAAAAGACATTATGAAATAATAAAACACTTTTATTTGTCATAAAGTTCACAGAACATGTTTATAAATAAAAATATTACAATAAAATATATTAATAATAACAACAAATAACAAATATAAAATCACAACCAACCAAAAGTGCAATACAGTGAAAAATAGTAAAAATAGAACAGTGCACTGTTTAATCATGGGGAACAACAATATGGGCTAAATTACATTTGACTGGTAAGTTTTACCAATGCTATGCTAAAGTCTATGGAGTTGGAAATGTGAACAAAGTATTGATAAAGCTTACCAATCAAATGTAATCTAAATCTAGTCCTATAATTGCAGGATGAGTGTTCATTGGAATTAACTTAATTTTTGCCATGAGTACTCTTCCTGCAATTATTTAAGCTAACCTATGGATGTTCCTCAGAGTACAGTATGTTTTGAACATCATTGTGCAAGATGAGAACTAGCAGTAAAAAAAGGCAATTTAGCAATTAGAATAATTTTTCAAAAGTTAGTGGCAAGTTCTTTTTAAGGAACAGAACAGATATTTTTGGACCATTTTATCCAGAGCTGGAAATCTCAGTTTATTAACTGACCAGTACTTCAGGGGTTTGTCTGAATGAGGTACAGTGATCTCTCCTACAATAATACAAATAACAGCAATTTGTATTGGCAGAACAGTAGTAAACAATTTTTAGTTTAGTCTCCACCTCAGCTTAAAATGGGAACATGCAGTTTGAAAAAACGCCACAAGATAGCATATGGGTAGGAAGTGGAGGTATCGGTATAAGTATCGGTGCATTTGCACGAGTACAAGTACTCATGCAAATACTTGGTATCAGTACTGATACCGATACTAGTATCAGTATCGGTGCAACCCTAATTTAAATAATTAATTAACTGACACTGTAAATAAATTTCAAATATTTTGTCATCCTCACAAGATTGATGTTCACAGTATTGAAGACCTGTTACTAGAAAAATGAGTCCCAATATCCATATGTTTGGAAAACCCTTTTAAAATAAAATCAGCTTTATCTTAATAGTTGCTTTTCTTTGGGAACTCTTAGAATCTATAAAATGGAGATTTGTTATGGGATAAAATGTGTTGTTTTAAATATTTATAAAATGGCTTTCTAGGGTGACTAGGCTTTGAGGCCTATTTATTAAGCCGTCAACCGCAAATACGCTGGAATTCCGCAGCGTAATTCTGGCGAGCCTGATTCGTCTTATTTATCAAAGCCTACAGACCGGCATACGTAACATACGATCCACCGGTCTCAGTCCAACACAGATCGATGCTTACGTCATTACAGATGTTCTGAATACAAATTTGGCACTATCTGGCTACTTTTGCAAGTTATCAAACTTCTAACAGGTACGCTCGCCACTATTTCGGCCCAGCGTACCTGCTTTTCAATCCGCAACCCTGGAGGCCACGGATGCCATAGGAATCAATGGGAGTCTGAAAGCAGCGAAAGCTTATGTTTGCTGCTGCCAGATATCCCATTGATTTCTATGCTAGAATAAAAGTTACGTTTGCAACTAACAACCTAACATAAGCCCCGAGTCTAAACACCACTAATCTGCCGCCCGACATCGCCGCCACCTACATAATATTAATAACCCCTATCCTGCTGCTCCCCGACACCGCCACAACCTAAATAAATGTATTAACCCCTATCCTGCCGCTCCCTGACACCACCGCAACCTAAATAAATGTATTAACCCCTATCCCGCCGCTCCCCGACACCGCCACAACCTAAATAAATGTATTAACCCCTATCCCGCTGCTCCCCGACACCGCTGCCAACTACATAATGTTATTAACCCCTATCCCACCGCTCCTGGACCCCACCGCAACTAACTAAATGTATTAACCCCTAAACCCCTGGCCTCCTACATCACTACCACTTACTAAACCTATTAAACCCTAAACCGCCAGTCCCCCACATCGCCATAAACTAAATTCAGCTATTAACCCCTAAACTTAACAACCCGCTAACTTTACATTAAATATTAACTCATCCCTATCTTATAATAAATTTAAACTTACCTTTAGAAATAAATTAAACTATATTAAACTAGTAATGAACCTACCCTAACTATTATACTACAATTACATTAAACTATATTTAACTATGAATTAACCTATCCTAACTATTATACTAAAATTACATTAAACTACAAATTAAATTAACTATATTATATACAGTATTTAAAAACCTACCCCTTCTCAAGTTATTTAAATCTACTATAAAGAATTACTAAATTACAAAAAACTAACAACTAAGTTACACAAAATAAAAAAAACACTAAGTTGCAAAAAAATAAACACTAAATTACACAAAATAAAAAAAATAAATTATCAAATATTTAAACTAATTACACCTAATCTAATAGCCCTATAAAAATAAAAAAGCCCCCCCAAAATAAAAAACCCTAGCCTACAATAAACTACCAATGGCCCTTAAAAGAGCCTTTTGCGGGGCATTGCGCCAAAGAAATCAGCTCTTTTACCTGTAAAATAAAATACAAACACCCCCAACAGTAAAACCCACCACCCACACAACCAAACCCCCAAATAAAACCCTATCTAAATAAACCTAAGCTCCCCATTGCCCTGAAAAGGGTATTTGGATGGGCATTGCCCTTAAAAGGGCATTTAGCTATTTTTCCACCAAAAGTACCTAATCTAAAATTAAAACCCACCCAATAAACCCTTAAAAAAACCTAACACTAACCCCCGAAGATCCACTTACAGTTTTTTAAGACCCGACATCCATCTTCAACGAAGCGGCAGAAGTCCTCAGCAAAGCCGGCAGAAGTTTTCATCCAAGCAGACCGAAGTCTTCATCCAACTAGGCAGAAATCTTCATCCAGACAGCATCTTCTATCTTCATCCATCCGGCGCGGAGCGGCTCCATCTTCAAGACATCCAGCGCGGAGCATCCTCTTCTTCCGACGTCTTCTTTACAATGAGGTTTCCCTTTAAATGACGTCATCCAAGATGGTGTCCCTTACATTCTGATTGGCTGATAGAATTATATCAGCCAATCAGAATTAAGGTTGAAAAAATCCTATTGGCTGTTGCAATCAGCCAATAGGATTGAGCTTGTATTCTATTGGCTATTCCAATCAACCAATAGAATGCAAGCTCAATCCTATTGGCTAATTGGATCAGCCAATAGGATGAAAGCTCAATCCTATTGGCTGATTGCAACAGCCAATAGGAGTTTTTCAACCTTAATTCCTATTGGCTGGTAGAATTCTATCAGCCAATCAGAATGTAAGGGACACCATCTTGGATGACGTCATTTAAAGGGAAACCTCATTGTAAATAAGACGTCGGAAAAAGTGGATGCTCCGAGACGGATGTCTTGAAGATGGAGCCGCTCCACGACGGATGGATGAAGATAGAAGATGCCATCTGGATGAAGACTTCTGCCGCTTTGTTGAGGATGGATGTCGGGTCTTCAAAGACTGTAAGTGGATCTTCGGGGGTTAGTGTTAGGTTTTTTTAAGGGTTTATTGGGTGGGTTTAGGGGTTAATAACTTTATTCAGTTGCGGTGGGCTCGAGGAGCAGCGAGATAGGGGTTAATAACTTTATTTTGTTGCGGCGGGGTCCGGGAGCCCCGTGATAGGGGTTAATAACTTTATTTAGTTGCCGCGGGGTCTGGGAGCGGCGGGATAGGGGTTAAATATTTTAGTATAGTGGCGGTGTTTAGTGACAAGGTATAAATAGAGCTGGGAAAAAGCTGAATAGCAGCGAGATCGATGACTGCTAGTTAACAATATTCCGCTGCTCATCATCCCGTACTTGGTGCGCAACTTTTTGACAGCTTTTTTAATAAATATGGAGAGCGTATTCAGGTCCGCGGCCGCAATGTGCCGGTGAATGCAGCATAGTTGACGGCTTGATAAATAGGCCTCTTTGTCTAGTTGCATTTATAGAAAATTAACCATTAGCACCTGTTTAGAAGAAAAGTGTTTGAGATCCATTAGAGAATAGCCGGTACAATTTAAATTTCTTCAAAAAATTTTCAACACCATACCGTTTTATAGCTGTACTGTAATAGACAAAAGATGTTTTCTCAATGCAGTTTTTCAGATGCTACATCCATTATTGGAATTAGTTGAAATGATGGATTTTAGGCTTTATTGCTAGTCATTTTGAGCATTGCAAATATGAAGCTATTTGATTAAGTAGCGAAGAAAACAATAAGTACATTTTCCCATTGTAAACTACCGAGAAACCTTCTTCAAAACTACCACAGAATATGCCTAATGGGTTTTAATACAATTTTGCAGAGACTGGCTGGAGAGCAAATGTAAAAACCTTTAAAATCAATTTAGAAGACTTTTCCTAAAAGCAGTAAGTTTGTAGTGTTCTCTGGCACAAACAAAATTTAAAAGCTAAAAAATATAATTTAAAATGCATGGTAACAGCTTCTAAATATAGGTTCAAACAGCGATACTGGTGGTCAAAAGCAATGGCACATGTCTAACACATACTAACATAGTGCAATAAATTCATATTTACATAACTGAATGGCAAATTGCAGAAAGTGTCAGAATAAGAAATAATAATAAAAAAAAAGATTTTTACACTTTGCAAATCTAGCTTGCAAGTTATGTATTTTTAGTGGTTGCAGAGAAAAAAAGTATAATATTGTTAAAAATCCATCACTCAAACCAATATGGCTATGCTAGGCTATGTAGCATAAAGTCTCTATATTACACACAATAATGGTCTCCATCCTGATACATTTTTGTCCACCCAATTTCATTTCAAGGGACTACACCAAAAGGAGACTTACTTTATTGGATTCCTTGCCCTCTGATGACACTAATACATTATCCCAAAGATCGTCATTTTTTTGCATTCTTTGGAAATAGAGTTTGTTTGCCAGCATTGGCCATTTTGATTTGGCCACCAGCCTTCTAGTGATGTCTTCATGTCTCAAGGGCTTGTAGAGTCAAATATACTGCGTGTCGTGCACAACGATTCATGTTAGTACACGGAGAGTCACTCATGCGCTGTGTGTGGAATTGTCTCAGACAGCCTTTTAGTACCTGGAACTCAGTTGAAGGTCTCATTTCAATAGCGAACATTTATATGTCAAAGCATTTCCTTTGCACAACATGAATCATGGGTCCCTCTAGTGACTACTTTTGCTCCTCTCACTTCACCACCTCCCTTTGTGTATTGTAAGGACACACACAGAACATGGAGCAGCTGCTAACAAATAGACAACAAGCAGAGAGAGACCAGCCAGGAGTGGGTACAGAGCACTAACCAGGGGATCTGATGATCACAGGGCCTTCCCTAGCCATTGCGGGGCCCAAGGCAGGATGACAAAATGGGCCCCCTTTTCTCTATACCTCCAACCCCGCCCCATCTCTGCTTCATTTTTAAAATGAAAAAAATGGGAGAAAAATAATTTAAGGTAATGCACACCATTTTATAAAAAACAAACACGTACAAATCCACTAATGTGGAGCACTATAACATTGTATATATTGCAATATACCATTTGAACTATTGGAACAACTGTTTATGTATGTAATGAAGAATTATGCTGACAATTAGGGACAATTTAGTTGAACTGGGCCTTATTTTTATGCATTTCTTATGATAACAAGAACATTACACAGATGCCAGGGCCGGCCCTAGCAAGTGCAGGTCCATAGGCAGAATGACAGCGCAGTGGCCTCTACCCAGAACAAAAAATACTTAAAGAAATGGGGAAATGCACTGTACCACACAGATATAATACACACAGAGAGATACATACAGTATATACACATACATCCACACTCAGACACATACACAGATATATACATACACAGGTGTATACACACACACAGCCCACACACACACACAGCCCACATACACACACACACAGCCCACATACACACACACACAGCCCACACACACACACACAGCCCACACACATACACACACAGCCCTCACACATACACACAGCCCACACACATACACACACACAGCCCACACACACACACACAGCCCACACACACACACACACAGCCCACACACACACACACAGCCCACACACATACACACACAGCCCACACACATACACACACAGCCCACGCACACGCACAGCCCACGTACACACACACAGCCCACGTACACACACACAGCCCACGTACACACACACAGCCCACGCACACACACACAGCCCACGCACACACACACACAGCCCACGCACACACACAGCCCACGCACACACACACACCTCACACACAGCCCCCACACACACACAGCCCACACACACACAGACACTACACACACACACACAGTACACACACACACACAGAAGCAGAAAAAAACCTCTGTAAATGTGGTAAAGAATTTGGCAAACATTTAGTTAATAGCCCACACACACACAGCACACACTACACATACACAGTACATGCACTACACACACACACACAGCACACACTACACACACACAGTACATGCACTACACACACACAGTACATGCACTACACACACTACACACACACAGTACACACTTTTCAGTAATAAGAGACAGAATGAGAGAAGAGAAAAGAAAGAGAGGAAAGATTGAGGGGGCAGATATGAGCAAGGGAGAAAGAGAAGGGTCAGTAAAGGGAAAAAGAGTGGATAAAGGAGGGGGGAGTGATGGGGAAGTAAAAGTGGGAGCAAAAAGAGAAGGTGAGAGAGGAGCTGGAACAGAGTGTAGAGATTTACGGAAGGATAGAGATGAGAGCATGATAGACAGTGGTGAGATTAAAGGGTGAGAGGGGAGAAAGGAGGAAAGAAACAGAGTAAAGAGGAAGATTGAGAGAAGAGAAGGTAGAAACAGGAGAAAGGAGAAAGGAAAGTGGGGGACAGAAAATACAGAGAGAAGAGAGGATAGACAGAAGATATTAATAGATCTGATAATCAATAATTATGCCAGTTATACAGTGTCATATTCCTTTCCTAAAATACAGAGGGGTCAATTTAACAAGGGTTGCTGCTCCATAAATTGTCCACTGCCTCTGAGGCTGCGGTCTTCAATCCGCCCGATCCTATACGATTGGGCTGATTGACACCAATGCTAGCGGCCAATTGGCCATGAATCTGCAGGGGGCGGCATTGCACAAGCAGTTCTGATGAACGTATCATGTCAGAGAGACATTGATACATCTACCCCAGAGTGTTAACTGCATTTTAAGAATCATTTAACCCTTTTAACATAAAGAAGGTATATAAACGGAAGGTCTTCCATTATGAGTAACCTGAAAAAACAGCCTGCACATTGTAATAACTCCTTTAGTGCTGCAATTTAAAGCTTGATATACCTGCATGTTTATTATAGCTATTCAAAGAAAAAATGTTGTGGGCAGTTATGTAACTAATATTAATTTAAATCAGAGTTTTAGTGACAGTTGCAAAGATATCTGCTTGTACAGTGGGGCAAAAAAGTATTTAGTCAGCCACCAATTGTGCAAGTTCTCCCACTTAAGAAGATGAGAGAGACCTGTAATTTTCATCATAGGTATACCTCAACTATGAGAGACAAAATGTGGAAACAAATCCAGACAATCACATGGTCTGATTTGGAAAGAATTTATTTGCATGTTATGGTGGAAAATAAGTATTTGGTCAATATCAAAAGTTCATCTCAATACTTTGTTATATATCCTTTGTTGGCAATGACAGAGGTCAAACGTTTTCTGTAAGTCTTCACAAGGTTGTCACACACTGTTGCTGGTATGTTGGCCCATTCCTGCATGCAGATCTCCTCTAGAGCAGTGATGTTTTGGGGCTGTCGCTGGGCAACACAGACTTTCAACTCCCTCCAAAGGTTTTCTATGGGGTTGAGATCTGGAGACTGGCTAGGCCACTCCAGGACCTTGAAATGCTTCTTACGAAGCCACTCCTTCATTGCCCGGGCGATGTGTTTGGGATCATTGTCATGCTGAAAGACCCAGCCATGTTTCATCTTCAATGCCCTTGCTGATGGAAGGAGGTTTGCACTCAAAATCTCACGATACATGGCCCCATTCATTCTTTCATGTACCCAGATCAGTTTTCCTGTTCCCTTTGCAGAAAAAAAGCCTCAAAGCATGATGCTGCCACCCCCATGCTTCACAGTAGGTATGGTGTTCTTTGGTTGCAACTCAGCATTCTCTCTCCTCCAAACACGACTAGTTGTGTTTCTACCAAACAGTTCTACTTTGGTTTCATCTGACCATATGACATTCTCCCAATCTGCTTCTGGATCATCCAAATGCTTTCTAGCATACTTCAGACAGGCCCAGACATGTACTGGCTTAAGCAGGGGGACATGTCTGGCACTGCAGGATCTGTGTCCCTGGCGGCGTAGTGTGTTACTGATGGTAGCCTTTGTTATGTTGGTCCCCCCATGTGGTTCTGGGATGTTTGCTCACCGTTCTTGTCATCATTTTGACCCCACGGGGTGAGATCTTACGTGGAACCCCAGATCGAGGGAGATTATCAGTGGTCTTGTATGTCTTCCATTTTCTAATTATTGCTCCCACAGTTGATTTCTTCACACCAAGCTGCTTGCCTATTGCAGATTCAGTCTTCCCAGCCTGGTGCAGGTCTACAATTTTGTTTCTGGTGTCCTTCGACATCTCTTTGGTCTTCACCATAGTGGAGTTTGGAGTGTGACTGTTTGAGGTTGTGGACAGGTGTCTTTTATACTGATAACAAGTTCAAACAGGTGCAATTAATACAGGTAATGAGTGGAGGACAGAGGAGCCTCTTAAAGAAGAAGATACAGGTCTGTGAGAGCCAGAAATCTTGCTTGTATGTAGGTGACCAAATACTTATTTTCCACCATAATATGCAAATAAATTCTTTCCAAATCAAACAATGTGATTGTCTGGATTTGTTTCCACATTTTGTCTCTCATAGTTGAGGTATACCTATGATGTAAATTACAGACCTCTCTCATCTTCTTAAGTGGAAAAACTTGCACAATTGGTGGCTGACTAAATACTTTTTTGCCCCACTGTAAGTTAGACACTTTTCCATCTACCCAGTGACTAGCTAATAAGGGTTAGTACCCCAGGTTTCAAAAAGTGCTAGGGGAGACTAGTGGAGGGCTTCAATTAGCAGGAGAGGCCGCTTCAAGCTTACACACCAAACTCCGGTGATCGACTCCCAGGGATGACGTCACTAACACTGACGCTAAGGCTTCCGGATTTCAGTTTACACACACTATTGCTTGCGGTGATCAGGTGCAATGCCCATGAAGCAACGGATTACTTGCCAATAATGTCCAAAAAGAAAAAGTTCTGGCAGCACATAGTAGTGATAAAATTTTTCACTTTATTAAGCAATCTTACAAGCACACAGGTACATCATGGACCGAACGTCTGACGCGTTTCACGCCCCCTAGTGGCGCTTCATCAGAGACAACAGGTGTTCTAGCCACAACCTTCTTATACACAGGTAGTGGGCAGGTACATATTTTAACCCTTCAATGTCACAATCAAACACAGTAAACATTAAAAAGGATACTTTTATATATATATATATATATATATATATATATATATACAGGAGAATATGTAAATATGCTCATATGTATATATCAGTATCCAAACGAATCACTGATAATTTTAAAATACACACGAACATAGATGTATACATGTTCATGTGTAAGCACAAATGTTCACAGTTCCAGATGTTACAAATTATCAGATTTGATTTATTTTGTTTTAATGTAATTTTATTAATTAGTTTTATTTTTAATTTTATTTTGTTTATTTCTTTGGTCTAATTTTGTATTGATGACTTACTTACCCTCAACTATATATACAAAAGGAATGATAATGATTGATATCCTATACAAAATAGCTAATGTCCCATTCCAAATTGAGGCCATTGGGGGTTCTAGTTTTCAAATGATAGATCCAGTATAATTCTTTTTTATCTAAAATCTTATAATTATTTCCCCCTCTTAATGGGACCTTTGCTGCATCTATAATTTTCACTCTAAATTTCCCTTCATGGGTGAAATGTATCAGATTAAAGTGCCTGGCAATAGTTGAGTCCCTGCAATAATTTTTCACATCATTGACATGTTCCCTGACCCTCACATTGACCTCTCTGGTCGTTTTTCCAACATATTGGATCTTGCAAAGACTACATTCCAATAAATAAATCGCAAACGTAGTTTTACAATTTGCATAAGACTTTATGGGATAAACATTATTATCCACTGTGGATTGAAAAATATTTGTTACATCCATCATAGGACATGTTAAACATGTTTTAGCTCCACATTTGAAACACCCTACCTTTCTTAGCCAGTTATCTCCTCTATTGGCTCTCACACTTGGAACCAAACTGGGAGCTAGCTGGGCCGCCAATGTCATTGGTTTCTTGGGTACGAATCTGCAACCAGGTATATAATTCTGGAGTGTTTGATCCCCACCAAGTATTAGCATATGTTTCTTTAGGATTTTAACTGATTAGTATACTCTGTTGTGAATACAATCGTATCTTCATTAAATTGTAAAGGATTAGTTGTATCAGCTTTTTTTCTTATTTTCACTTTGCTGATTTCCAAGTTAGTCTTATTCAATTTCTTTTTGATCATAACCCCTGGCTATCAACCTTTTTGTTAATTCATCTGCCTGTTGATTGTAAATGGCATCATCCTCAGTATTTCTCCTTAATCTAATGTATTGGCCTCTCGGAATAGCTCAAACCAAATGAGGGGGATGGCAGGAACTCGCATGTAAGATTGTATTACCCGCGGTGCTTTTGCGAAAAGTTTTGGAAACAATCTTTCTCTCCTCCACATTCCCCTCCAAGGTTATATCCAAGAAGTCAATACATTTATGATTATAACCTCCTACAAATTTCAAAAACATTTCATTGTCGTTCAAACAATTGCCAAAATCCTTAAATCTAGTATCATCCAAGCGTTCATCCACGATCATAATCAGATCGTCGATGAATCTTTTATAATACAGTATTTTCTCAGTGTGATCTTTAAATGCATAATTGTATAGGTACTTAATTTCCCAGAAACCCACATACAAATTTGCAAAGCAAGGGGCAAATTTTGCCCCCATTGCTGTGCCGCAACATTGCAAATAATATCTGCCATCAAAAATTTGAAAATTGTGGGTAAGGACAAATTCCAAAACAGCACATATATACACTTTAATGTTGTCTTCATATGCAGAGAATTTATCAAGAAAGTATCTCACAGCCATTATCCCTAGAGTGTGTGGGATAATAGTATATAATGATACTATATCCACTACTACCCACGAATATTGGTCCTTCCATTCAAAATCTTTCAAATATTCAAGCAAATGTGCAGAATCTTTTAAATAGCTAAATAGACTTTTCACTATTGGCTGCAAAATCTGGTCCAACCACTCAGAGAGGGGCTCAAGTAGTGACCCAATGCCCGATACAATGGGCCTACCTGGTGGTTGCAAAGGATTCTTATGGACCTTGGGCAAATAGTGAAATAGTGGTACTATTGGAAACTCTGGAACAAGTAACTCTATATCCGCCTGTCTAAATAGCCCTAAATGTACACCATCATCAAGTAGCGATAGCAATTCTCTCTTAAAGATCAAAGTTGGATTTCCGCTAAGCAGTGTATACGTAGTTCTATCACTTAATTGGCGAGAGGCTTCATCAAAATAATCTTGTTTGTTTAAAACAACAATATTCCCTCCCTTATCGGAGTTCCTAATTACAATTTCTTGATTATTTTTGAGTGATTCCATCGCCAATTTCTCAGATTTGTTAACATTACTCCTAACTGTTTTTTTGTTTGCAGACAGATGTAATATATCTCTTTCCACAATTTTTTGATACAAATTAATCGCTTGTCCCCTAAATTGTATAGGATAGAAATCTGAGCCATATTTCTTAGGCCCTAGTGATATAGCTTGTTGACATAGTGTATCATGACCTGTTTGCAGATCTATCATTGTGCTAAGTGTGCAGGCATCCTGAAAGGAGACATCTTGTGTATGTGATGTTGTATTAGTATCAGTGGATCTCACCTCCCTATCAGCACCAACATTAGGTTGTAAGCAGAAAAACCTTTTTAAAGTTAACTTACGTATAAACCTATTAATATCTATTAATGTGTTGAAGGGGGAGAAATCCCTGGTAGGTGCAAATCCTAACCCTCTACTAAGCAAACTTATTTCATCTTTCTTGAGAACATATGAAGATAAATTGATCACATTTAAATCTAATTGTCCCACATTTTGTTTTCTCATTTCTTTTTTCTTTTTGCCTTTGGATCTCCTGACCCGTCTAAAGGGACTTTGGATCCTTTCTTGGGCTCTTTATTACGCTCTTTTCTTGAATCTCTGGTCCTTGTGGATTGCCCCTCATTCTCCGTGTCTTCATTGCTGTTTACCTGCAGAGAGTGAGAGGAAATGGAGGAAGAGATAGATGAAGAAACAGAAGAAGGAGAAGAGAGGGAGAAAGATGAAGATTCTGCTGAATCTGCTGATTCCTGGTCTGAGGACTCTGCTTCTGTTGAGGAGAAGACCACTTTCTTTGCTTGCTTATTTTTCAAAATTGGCTTCTGATTTTTATTCTCATCCTTCTTAGCCTTGTTTTTGTTGTTATTGTTATTCCATCTTCTTCCTTTACCAGGAAAGGACTTCCAGGAATTCTTTTGGAGCTGTGGCCAAATATAAACCTTGTTGGTCTCATAGTCCAATCTGTCTCGATTAAACTTCTCTCCCTTACGTTCTGCCAGGATAGAATCCAACTTGTCAACACGTTCCTTCATGTGTTTCTTTTGTTCTAAGAACTCCTCATGTTGTTCAAATTTTAAAAGTTCTTTTTCAATTTCCAACATCCTCTCCTTCAAATTCAATCTTTTATTCACTTTGCACTTTATCAAGATGTTTAGTAATAAAAGTGCCTCATTCCATTCTTGTACTATATCCGGGTTCTCTACCTCAAAGGTAGGAAATTTATTAAGCCTTAATCCCCTTGGGATCCTACAGAGCTCCACGTAATGCTCAAAGGCTTCAATATCCCAGGTTAAGCGTAAATCAGCCACCAATAACTTTTCCAAAGCTTTGAACTGTGATTCCATACAGGGACTAAATCCCTCATATTTATCAGCTGAAAAAACTCGTCTGAATAATTCCTTCCTTGATTCGGCATTATACAGAGAGCTAGACAAAACTGTATTATCCATTTCCATGATAGTACCGTGTCTTTTATACATATATCAATGCATTCACTACTATAAACCGATTCACCAAACAAGCATGTGTTGTGCAACGTAATGAATCATCAATTCACACTGTTCAAAAACATATGAATATGTAAACTTTTTTCTTTTTACTTTTTTGCTGAAATAGAGCCGCAACCTTTATCCTTAATCCTCTTTAGCTTGCATAAGCTTAAAAACAGGTTCTCTTATTACCACAATGTTATTCCTTATATTGTATTGGTATTATTTATCCGTTGTGAGACAAGGATTGCAAGCAGGCGTGTTGGCCATTCAAACCTTTGCCTCTTTTACTTGACGATTATTTCCTTAGTCACACACTATTATCCCACACAATTAAACAAGGAATACCTCTTCAAAACTGTTACAATATCATTGTTACCTTTGTTAAGAGCTCCTGTAGAGGAACGGCATACCGGGTAGAGAAAGCGAGTCAGGCCTCCAATGTAATCCACGTCGAATACTTCAATTAGCAGGAGAGGCCGCTTCAAGCTTACACACCAAACTCCGGTGATCGACTCCCAGGGATGACGTCACTAACACTGACGCTAAGGCTTCCGGATTTCAGTTTACACACACTATTGCTTGCGGTGATCAGGTGCAATGCCCATGAAGCAACGGATTACTTGCCAATAATGTCCAAAAAGAAAAGGTTCTGGCAGCACATAGTAGTGATAAAATTTTTCACTTTATTAAGCAATCTTACAAGCACACAGGTACATCATGGACCGAAAGTCTGACGCGTTTCACGCCCCCTAGTGGCGCTTCATCAGAGACAACAGGTGTTCTAGCCACAACCTTCTTATACACAGGTAGTGGGCAGGTACATATTTTAACCCTTCAATGTCACAATCAAACACAGTAAACATTAAAAAGGATACTTAATGACAAAATATGCTACAGTTCACAATGTCACACAACCCTCATATAACCCTTATCAAGGAAAGAAAATTGTTTAAATATTTAAATATTTAACCTTTAACAATTCTTTTTCTTTTAATTTTAACAGTTCACTAAAAGTACTTATTAGGTAAGCCTATGACTGTATCCATTAGTATAGATGTCCAAAAAGAGGAATTCAATATTATTTTATTAGAGTCAATTAACTCTTATTCAGATTGTTGGACCTACCAAAAATATATATATATATATACAGGAGAATATGTAAATATGCTCATACGATCAGTATCCAAACGAATCACTGATAATTTTAAAATACACACGAACATAGATGTATACATGTTCATGTGTAAGCACAAATGTTCACAGTTCCAGATGTTACAAATTATCAGATTTTATTTATTTTGTTTTAATGTAATTTTATTAATTAGTTTTATTTTTAATTTTATTTTGTTTATTTCTTTGGTCTAATTTTGTATTGATGACTTACTTACCCTCAACTATATATACAAAAGGAATGATAATGATTAATGATTGATATCCTATACAAAATAGCTAATGTCCCATTCCAAATTGAGGCCATTGGGGGTTCTAGTTTTCAACTGATAGATCCAGTATAATTCTTTGTTATCTAAAATCTTATACTTATTACCCCCTCTTAATGGGACCTTTGCTGAATCTATAATTTTCACTCTAAATTTCCCTTCATGGGTGAAATGTATCAGATTAAAGTGCCTGGCAATTCCTCTTTTTTGGACATCTATACTAATGGATACAGTCATAGGCTTACCTAATAAGTACTTTTAGTGAACTGTTAAAATTAAAAGAAAAAGAATTGTTAAAGGTTAAATATTTAAATATTTATACAATTTTCTTTCCTTTATAAGGGTTATATGAGGGTTGTGTGACATTGTGAACTGTAGCATATTTTGTCATTAAGTATCCTTTTTAATGTTTACTGTGTTTGATTGTGACATTGAAGGGTTAAAATATGTACCTGCCCACTACCTGTGTATAAGAAGGTTGTGGCTAGAACACCTGTTGTCTCTGATGAAGCGCCACTAGGGGGCGTGAAACGCGTCAGACGTTCGGTCCATGATGTACCTGTGTGCTTGTAAGATTGCTTAATAAAGTGAAAAATTTTATCACTACTATGTGCTGCCAGAACTTTTTCTTTTTGAGACTAGTGGAGGGCACTGGCGGGAGCCGCCGCACACATATACCCTATCGTCTGCCTTGCCTTAGTAAATATAAGTGGTGGATTATACTTGTGTCTGACTGTGCTGTGGAGTTTGCTGAGGAGCCGAGGTACCGCTCGGCAGAAGGGATAAAACACAGTCACATCCAACCCCTGCACGTCAATATCCGCTACCCTGTCACACCCTCTCAGCATGTGGTCATTTGGTATCTAAGAGTACTGCCTGCCCTGGTGCCGCCCCCTGTAAAGTGCCACCAAATAAATAAATTAATAATAATGGTAGCATTAAATAAAAAGAAATAAATTGCAGCAAATGTTTGCACCAGCTTGCACGAGTACAGTGCCCCCCTAACCGTGGGGACCTAGGTGGCCGCCTTGCTTGTCTTGCCCTAAGGCCGGCTCTGGATGATCAGATGATCCGTGTTGCTGTCTGTTTCTTAGCAGCTGCTCTGTGTTCTGTGTATGTCCTTCACTAGAAGGCAGAGTCTGGAGGCCATTTCAAAACGGCTAACGCTGGCAAACAAAGAATGCAAAAAAAGGATGATCTTTAGGATAACGTATTACAGTGTCATCAGAGGGCAAGGATTCCAATAAAGTAAGTTGCCTTTTGGTGTAGACAGTCCCTTTAATTGAATGAATGTGCACCAAATAATATAACCAATTGCCTTACCTTGAACAAATCCGAATCTACATTATAAAATAACTCTACAAACAAAATGTAATATCTGACTCATTGTAGATATTTTGTTTAGTTGGTTTAAAACTGTGTATACAAAACAAAATGTCTGCCACACAGTGTAATTTATGGCTTTCATATTGCACATACTGAACCTCTACTTCTACATGATCTTTCAAGAATTTTTATTAATCTTTGAATTAAAGTTGGCAACCTTTTAATAATCAAAAGCCAGATTCTCAAAAACGAGTTTTGTGGTAACAGGGGTGCATTGCTAACGCTTAGTTTCAGCTCACCGCTCACCTAAAGTAACGCTGGTATTACAGGTTTTTTTAACCCCGGCGTTAGCCGCAAAAAGGTGAGGGTAGAGCAGAATTTAGCTCCACATCTCACCTCAATACCAGCGCTGCTTACGGTAGCGGTAAGCTGCCTAAACGTGCTTGTGCACGATTTCCCCATAGGAATCAATGGGGCTGATTCGGCTGAAAAAAACCCAAACACCTGCAAAAAAGCAGCGTTCAGCTTCTAACGCTGCCCCATTGATTCCTACAGGGAAATAAAAGTTAAGTCTACACCTAACACCCTAACCTGAACCCCGAGTCTAAATACCCCTAATCTTATACTTATTAACCCCTATTCTGCCGCCTCCAACATTGCCGACACCTGCATTATATTATTAACCCCTAATCTGCCCAGACACCGCAACCACCTACTTCATACTTATGAACCCCTGATCTGCTGCCCCCAACATCGCCGCCACCTACATTATATTTATTAACCCATAATCTGCCGCCCCCAATGTCGCCGACACTTACCTACATTTATTAACCCCTAATCTGCCGCCCCTAACGTCGTAGACACTATAATAAAGTTATTAACCCCTAAATATAAGTCTAACCCTAAGTCTAACCCCCCTAACTTAAATATAATTTACATAAAATGAAATAAATTACTACAATTAAATAAATTATTCCAATTTAAAACTAAATACTTACCTATAAAATAAACCCTAAGCTAGCTACAATATAACTAATAGTTACATTGTAGCTATTTTAGGATTTATTTTTGTTTTACAGGCAACTTTGTATTTATTTTAACTAGGTACAATAGTTATTAAATAGTTATTAACTATTTAATAACTACCTAGCTAAAATAAATACAAAAGTACCTGTAAAATAAATCCTAACCTAAATTACAATTACACCTAACACTACACTATCATTAAAATAATTACCTAAATTACCTACAATTAACTACAATTAAATAAAATAAACTAAAGTACGAAACCCCCCCCACTAAATTACAGAAAAAAATAAAATAATTACAAGAATTTTAAACTAATTACACCTAATCTAATCCCCCTAATAAAATAAAAAAGCCCCCCAAAATGAAAAAAAAATCCCTACCCTATACTAAATTACAAATAGCCCTTAAAAGGGCCTTTTGCAGGGCATTGCCCCAAAGTAATCATCTCTTTTACCTGTAAAAAAAAATACAATACCCCCCAACATTAAAACCCACCACCCACACACCCAAACCTACTCTAAAACCCACCCAATCCCCCCTTAATAAAACCTAACACTACCCCCTTGAAGATCACCCTACCGTGAGACGTCTTCACCCAGCCGGCCCAAGTGCTACTCCAGAGGGGCAGAAGTCTTCATCCGATCCAGGCAAAAGAGGACCTACAAAGGGGCAGAAGTCTTCATCCAGGCGGCATCTTCTATCTTCATCCATCCGGAGCGGAGCGGGTCCATTTTGAAGCCAGCCGACGAGGAGCATCCATCCAGACCGACGACTACCCGACGAATGACGGTTCCTTTAAATGACGTCATTCAAGATGGCATCCCTTGAATTCCGATTGGCTGATAGGATTCTATCAGCCAATCGGAATTAAGGTAGGAAACATCCTATTGGATTAGTTTAAAATTTTCGTAATTATTTTATTTTTTTCTGTAATTTAGTGGGGGGGGGGGGGTTGTACTTTAGTTTATTTTATTTAATTGTAGGTAATTTAGGTAATTATTTTAATGATAGTGTAGTGTTAGGTGTAATTGTAATTTAGGTTAGGATTTATTTTACAGGTACTTTTGTATTTCTTTTAGCTAGGTAGTTATTAAATAGTTAATAACTATTTAATAACTATTGTACCTACTTAAAATAAATACAAAGTTGCCTGTAAAATAAAAATAAATCCTAAGAGCTAGCTACAATGTAACTATTAGTTATATTGTAGCTAACTTAGGGTTTATTTTATAGGTAAGTATTTAGTTTTAAATAGGAATAATTTATTTAATTGTAGTAATTTTATTTCGTTTTATTTAAATTATATTTAAGTTAGGGGGTTAGACTTAGGGTTAGACTTTAATTTAGGGGTTAATAACTTTATTATAGTGTCTGCGACTTTGGGGGCGGCAGATTAGGGGTTAATAAATGTTGGTAGGTGTCGGCGATGTTAGGGACGGCAGATTAGGGTTTAATAAAATGTAATTAGTGTTTGCGAGGCGGGAGTGCGGCGGGTAAGGGGTTAATATATATATTAATGTTTCGGCAATCTCCGGTCGGCAGATTAGGGGTTAAAAAATTTATTTTATTGTTTGTGATGTGGGGGGCCTCGGTTTAGGGGTTAAAATGTAGTTTATGGGTGTTAGTGTACTTTTTATCACTTTAGTTAAGAGTTTTATGTTACGGCGTTAGCCTATAAAACTCTTAACTACTGACTTTTAAATGCGGTATCAGTCTTGACAGGAGAGGCTGTACTGCTCACTTCTTCCAAGACTCGTAATACCGGCGTTAGGCAAATCCCATTAAAAAGATAGGATACGCAATTGACGTAAAGGGATTTGCGGTAAGCTCGAGTCGTGGAAAAAAAGTGAGCGGTACACCTGTACCTGCCAGACTCGTACTACCAGCGGGCATTAAAAAGCTGCTTTTTAAGGCTAACGCAAGACTCGTAATCTCGCCGTTGGTATGGAGAGGAATCATCAGCTTATTTTGCTGAGCATTATATTTTAAAGTAAGTTTCTCTCTTTTTAGATAAAGCATATGATTCAACTCCCCTTAAAGAAGTACATAGTTCCCAAGGTAAAAAAATCTGCCTTTAAAAGAATCCCTCATAATACTGATGAGACATCTTACAGAATCTCACCATACTGGAGAACTTTAGAGAATCTGGACTAAAGTGTCTAATACACTGTAACATAGTTTAATAACATAGTTTAATATGTAGTAATAGTACCTGAATGCTTACACTGCATCCAGGTGGATTCAAAAAATGGCAGGGTGGTGAAGGAATCCACATCCATTTTTTTTAATCCACTTGGATGCAACTCTCTCTCTCCCCCTCTCTTTTGCTCTCTCTCACCCTCTCTTTTGCTCTCTCTCACCCTCTCTTTTGCGCTCTCTCCTCCTCTCTTTTGCTCTCTCTCTCCCCCCCTCTCTTTTGCTCTCTCCCTCTCTCTTTTGCTCTCCCTCTCCCCCCTCTCTTTTGTTCTCTCCCCCCTCTTTTTTTGCTCTCCCTTCTCTTTTGCTCTCCCTCCCCCCTCTCTTTTGCTCTCTCTCCCCCTCTCTTTTGCTCTCTCTCTCCCCCTCTCTTTTGTTGTCTCTCCCCCTCTCTTTTGTTCTCTCTACCCCTCTCTTTTGTTCTCTCTCCCCCTCTCTTTTGCTCTCTCTCCCCCCTCACTTTTGCTCTCTCTCTCCCCCTCACTTTTGCTCTCCCTTTCCACTCTCTTTTGCTCTCTCTCTACACTCTCTTTTGCTCTCTCTCCTCTCTTTTGCTCTCTCTCTCCCCTCTCATTTGCTCTCTCCCCCCTCTATTTTGCTCTCTCCCCTCTCATTTGCGCTCTCTCTCCCCTCTTTTGCTTCCTCTCCCCCTCTCTTTTGCTCTCTCTCCCCCCTCTCTCTTTTGCTCTCTCTCTCCCCTTCTCTTTGCGCTCTCTCTCTCCCCCTCTCTTTTGCTCTCTCCCCCTCTTTTGCTCTCCCTCCTCTCTTTTGCTTTCTTCCTCCACTTTTTTGCTCTCCCCTCTCTTTTACTCTCCCTTCCCCCTCATTTGTTCTCTCTCTCTCCCTCTCTCTGCCCTCTCATTTGCTCTCTCTCTCCAGATCTCATTTGCTCTCTCTCCCCCCTCTCTTTTGCTCTCTCTCTCCCCCTCTCGTTTGCACTCTCTTTCCCCATCTCTTTTGCTCTCTCCCCCCTTTATTATGCTCTCTCTCTCCCTCTCTCTTTTGCTCTCTCTCCCCTCTCTTTTGCTCTCTCTTTCCCCTCTTTTTGCTCTCTCTTTCCCCTCTCTTTTGCTCTCTCTCCCCTCTCTTTGGCTCTCTCTCCAGCTCTCATTTTCTCTCTCCCTCTCTCTTTTTCTCTCCCTCTCCCCTCTCTTTTGCTTTTGCTTTCCCTCTGCCCTCTCTTTTGCTCTCTCCCCCTCCTCTTTTGCCCTCTCCCCCCTTCTCTTTTGCTCTCTCTCCCCCTGTCCTTTTTTTAATCGGGGCACTCCCACTGCTTCACCTTCACTGCTGAGCCGCCATTTTGTTTGTTTTTTAAATTAGGGCACACTCACTGCCTCCCATTCTCTGCTGAGCTGCCCACCTGCCACCCGTCCACACCTCCCACCGGCACCAGCAGAAGATCGTTACGGACGGTGACACACACAATATCACCATCTGTAAAGATCAGGCATCTGGCATTTAAGAGCACTGATCGCACTCCGGCTCCATATGCAGCAGATGCCTGAAGCTTCAGAAGCTCCAGCTCTCAGCTGTTATGTTACAGCTGAGAGTTGGAGCTCCTGAAGCTGTCTGTCGCCGCGAGGCGGCTGCACGCGCATCCAACATTCCTTTGAAGATGCGTGCACAACTGCCAATGGCGACAGACATTACAAACACAATTATAGTATAGATTTTAAAGTTAGTTTAATTTTCCACCCCTTGCATTATGTGACTGCCATCAGCCAATCACAAAATGCATATACCTATATACTGTGCATTTTTGCACTTATCCTATTGGCTGATTTGAACAGCCAATAGAATTTCAGTAGCTCTCATCCAATTGGCTGATTTGAATTTGAAGGCTCAAATTAGCCAATAGGAATTCAAGGGACACCATTTTTAATCGCGTACCTTGAATTCCTATTCAGTGTACGGTGGAGATCGTATGAAGAGGATCCTCCACGCTCCATGGCTCCACGGTCGCCGGTCTACACTTCCAGGCTCGCCGGTCTTCAGTTCCAGAGTCGCCGGTCTTCAGCTCCGCGATCATCGGTCTTCAACTCCGCCCTCCGCTCCACGCCGGCTGGTTCCTGGAAGAAGAAAGAAGAGGTCGCTGCTTGGAAGAAGACTTCACCGCCTGGAACAGGATCTTTTCCGCCGGTCTTCAGGACAGGTGAGGACCACTTGGGGGTTAGACTTAGGGGTTTTTAAGTTTTTTTTGGGGGGGGATTATTTTATTTAGATAGGGTGGGCAGAAAAAGAGCTGAATGCCCTTTTAAGGGCAATGTCCAACAAATGCCCTTTCAGGGCAATGGGTAATTTAGGGTTTTTAGTGTTAGGTTATTTTTTGGGGGGGTTTGGTGGGTGGGGGGTTTTACTTTTAGGGGGGCTTTGTGTATTTTTTGCAAAAGAGCTGATTATCTTGGGCAATGCCCTGCAAAAAGCCCTTTTAAGGGCTACTGGTATATTATTAGATTAGGGGGTGTTTTTATTTGGGGGGGCTTTTTTATTTTCATAGGGATTAGGTATAATTTTTTTTAAAATTTTGTAATTTTCTTTATTATTTTCTGTAATCTTAGATTTTTTTATTTTCTGTAATTCTAGCTTAAAGGGACAGTGTACTCCAGAATTTTGATTAGACTGCCTCTTTAATTTATACTTAGTTTATTTGTATTTTGAAAGTAGTGTTAGTTTTTTGTAATTTAAGAGTAACTTTAGTATTTTGTAAATTAAGTAATTTTGGTTCATTTGGGGGGGTTAGGTTAGAGGTTAGGTTAATTGCGTTGTGGGCTATGGCGATTTAGAGGTTAATACTTTAATAGGTGTATTGCGTTGTGGGCTATGGTGGTTTAGGGGTTAATACTTTAATAGGTGTATTGCATTGTGGGCTATGGCGGTTTAGGGGTTAATACTTTAATAGGTTTATTGCGTTGTGGGTTAATGGCGGATTAAGGTAATAGTTTTAATAGGTAGTTTGCGATGTTGGGGTTGGTGGATTTAGGGGTTAATAATTTAGTTATTACTTGCGGTGTGGGTTTGATGGCGGATATAGGGGTTAATAGACTTTATTAGTTATTACGGTGGGGGATTGCGGTTGACAGGTAGATAGACATTGCGCATGCGTTAGGTATTAGTTTATTTTTGCAGGCATTTTCGGGAGTTACGGTGCTCCCATACTCAGCACAAGGCTTGCTATGGCTGCCTTTTATGGAGAGGTAAAAATGGAGTAAGATTTCTCCATTTTCTCCACGTAAGTCCTTGCACTGGATATTGGATACCGATTTGCGAAGCAGTTCTATGTTAGCTTATGGGAGTAAAAATTGCAGGCGACGGGTGAAATATATGCGCGTAACTTGTATGTTACACCGTATATGTGATACCAAAACAGCACAAAAACAGGCGTCACCGGCTTTTGCGGGCGACGCTGCATATTGGATCGAGCCCCAAATGTCATCTATATATTCTGCAGCTCCTCATATGTCGTGTTCACATAGACTCATATAAAACTCTGTTTACTAAGAGATTATGTGGGAAAACAGGTTTTGTGGCTTCTATGCTTCAATTACACAATGAAACCAACAACTCTATTCAATACTGGCAAAGCAAACATATCACAACCTTTCACAGTTTTATTTAAATTTTTCCACCCTACAGTGTGTACTATTGAAGTGTGTTTAGTTACCATTCTTACTATAAATTATATATATATATATATATATATATATATATATATATATATATATATATATATATATATATACACACACATTTATCAACAGTACTGTGCAAATGTCTTAGGCCACCACCAGCTTTGTTGTTTTAGCAAAGTTTTAATGACCATCCATATTTATTTCTCAGTCCTTTATTAAGATACAAACAGAAAATACAGGAAATATGTACACAAAATAGAAGGAAAAAAAATCAGAACAAAATAGCTTCTTCAGGCAAGTCAGTATTTAGTATGACCTTGGCACTAAGTACATCTTGAACTCTTTTGGGGTGACTGTCCTGAAGTTTTTTGAAGTAATCTTATGGTATATTATACCAGGTTTCTTTCAAACTTCCCAGAGTTCTTCTTTAGATTTAGGTTGTCTTTTATTTCTTTCTCTGTCCAGATGATCTCATACTGCCTCTTATATTCAGGTCTGGACTCTGTGGAGGCCAGTCCATGACTATCAGTGTTTTATCAGCTGTTTTTCTCTCATATATGATTTCACTGCATTAAGAGTGTGCTTGGATTTGTTATCATGCTGAAAAATAAAACCATTCCCAATCATGCACTTTCCAGAAGGAATGGCATGATGAATTAAAACCGGTCTGTACTTTTCAGCATTCATTATCTCATCAATATGGACAATATTGCCAACAACACAGGCAGAAATGCAACCCCAAAACAGGACAGACCCTCAACCATGTTTCACTGAAGGCTGCAAGCACTCATTCTTCCATCTCTCTCCAACTCTTTTTCTCACATATTGTCGACGATTGGACCCAAAAATTTAAAACTTGGATTCATCACTCCATAATACTCTTTTCCGTTTATCTTCATTCCAATCTTTGTGAGCTTTACAATATCTTAGCCTTTTCACCCTGTTCCCTTTCGGAAAAATAAAAAGTGGTTTCTTGGCTGCTATCCTTCCACAAAGACCATTCCTGATCATGTTTCTTTAGACTGTAGAATGGTCAACTTGGCATCCCAATGAAGCTACTAGATGCTGAGCTAGGTCCTTACTGGACTTCTAGTCTTTCAAAGAAGCCTCCTCAGGTTTTTGAAAGTTTTCAAACACATCTCGAGTATCTAGTTTGTTTGCTGATTTCCCTTTGAGAGTAGCCTTGCTATATGATTTTATGTCTGTCAAATTCTGTGATCTTTGGCATTTTGAATAATATTATGTTATTGAATGATGGTCTTATTAGCAAGCTTCGAATAAATTAAACTCATACCACATGTGTATGTAATGCTCAAGCATGTCTTGCACAAACCTGGTGTAATAGGCCTTTTTCACAGCAGTCATTTTGACATGAAATAGCAGGACAAATACAGGTGCTAGCATGCCATTAATTAGGGTACAATTCCATTTGGGGTTTACAAGTGCTCATCTATATCTTTCTGCAGCCTGGGGGGACCTATTTGAAGTGAGCCTACACATCGCAGATGGGGTGCTCACTGAAAATAAAAATAGTCTCATTGTAGGTACACTTCAAATATCGCATGCGGGACCTACGTTTTAATACACCTACGCTAACTAGCTCAGGCAATGTAGTTTACAGTTGATAGCTGGTGAGGCAAACATGGCCACTACCCTCTTTACAACCTGCACTTCGCTGATTTGAACATATCAGTTTTTTGTCGATGTGTCAGAATCAAAGTGCAAGCTACTCCCACTAGCACGCCCTGCTAACTCCCCCTTAATGCCTTTATCTATGCACGCCCAAGCCAAGATCCCCCTGCTCCACCGCGCTACCTCCCACCAACCACTTACACCTGCTTCACAACTTACCTACACTCCCCCTGCACTGCCCAGATAACTCTCCCTGACTGCCTACACCTACGTCACGCCTGACCTACACACCCCCGGAACACCCAGCTAAGTCCCTAATAACTTCTACACTAATGTAAACTACACTCCCCTGGAATGCCCCAGCTAACTCCCATATACTGCCTACTATCATAAAACAACTTACTATTAGAAAATATACTAAATAATAAACCTCCCCATAATAACTATGAAGCTAAGTAAATAGGGGGAAAGAGAAATAATCACCTAATAGCGCTCACAAATATATATATATATATATATATATATATATATATATATATATATATATCACTGACTGGGAAAGGACACTTAAAATATAACTCTTATTGATAATAACATTGGGGAATGACCCCTCATCCCCTGTGTACAAACCACCTGAAAAGGAAAAATATAAGTGCAGTTATGGGGCAATCAGCCACGGTTGTCCCATCCAACAATCTCAACCCAAATGAAGAGCACACCTAATCTTACAAAGAAAGACACAGTCCCTCAAGAAATAAACTATTCTGAAAGGTTGAGAGTGTGGGATTATTAAAAATGGTTGGGTTCAGGCACCCATACACTGCAAAAATAACTCATACTGATGAGGATAATATCTATAAATTCACATGTATACAATAGTCCAAGTGGAAATACACAAGGGGATAGTTTAAAATGCCTGATACATATTTCGCCTACAGCTTTTTCAAAGGATCCCCTGCACCCTACTTGATTGGCACCACTTTTAAGAAGCAGTGGACCGGTCTCAATTACGGTCACGCTGAGTTCCAGTGACCTGGTTTTGCCAGCCCTCTGGCGTTTACCTAATCTCCTTGACAATGTATTGTCATGTACAATGTAGATTATGTAATGTATTGTAGATCTCTTAAAAGCAATTTGATGGTTGCTTGCTATTATTTCAAACATAAATATATATGTGAAAACAAAAGTTGTGGCCACAACTTACAACACATTAAAAAACAGCATACATTTATCCATATCATATTAGAGAATCAAAAAATCCCAAATGTTCAAATGAAATGACACTCTGTTTGTAACAAGATCCTATCAGTACAGATGCAGCATAAGATGCATCCAGGTGGATTCTTTCACCACCCTGCCATTTCGGAATCCACCCTATAATATAGCCACTAATTGTCAGGCAGTGTGTCCTGGGACGATACGTCAGTGTAAGCGAATACGCTGAATTTGTGCCCTGAGTGAATACACATCAAGAAATATGGCATTGTGATTGGATCAGCCAATATGATTTTTTCTACCTTAATTCCGATTGGCTGATAGAATTCTATCAGCCAATCGGAATTGAAGGGATGCCATCTTGGATGACGTCATTTAAAGGACCCGTCATTGTTTCAGTCGCCGTCGAACGAAGAGGATGCTCCGGGTCGGATGTCTTAAAGATGGACCTGCTCCGCCCCGGATGGATGAAGATAGAAGATGCTGCCTGGATGAAGACTTCTGGCCATCTGGAGGACCTCTTCTGCCCGGATAGGATGAAGATTTCGGACCGTCTGGAGGACCACTTCTGCCTGGTTGGGTGAAGACGTCTCAAGGTAGGGTGATCTTCAAGGGGGTAGTGTTAGGTTTTATTAAGGGGGGGTTGGGTGGGCTTTTAGAGTAGGGTTGGGTGTGTGGTTGGTGGGTTTTAATGTTGGGGGGTATTGTACTTTTTTTTTTACAGGTAAAAGAGCTGATTACTTTGGGGCAATGCCCCGCAAAAAGCCCTTTTAAGGGCTATTTGTAATTTAGTATAGGGTAGGGATTTATTTTATTTTGGGGGGCTTTTTTATTTTATTAGGGGGATTAGATTAGGTGAAATTAGTTTAAAAAAATTGTAATTATTTTATTATTTTCTGTAATTTAGTTGTTTTTTTGTCCGTAGTTTAGTTTAATTTAATTGTAATTAATTGTAGTTAATTTAGGTAATTTATTTAATTATAGTGTAGTGTTAGGTGTAATTGTAACTTAGGTTAGGTTTTATTTTGCAGGTATATTTGTATTTATTTTAACTAGGAAGTTATTAAATAGTTAATAACTATTTAATTACTATTGTACCTAGTTAAAATAAATACAAATTTGCCTGTAAAATAAAAATAAATCCTAAGATAGCTACAATGTAACTATTAGTTATATTGTAGCTAGCTTGGGGTTTATTTTATAGGTAAGTATTTAGTTTAAAAAAGGGATTATTTATTTAATGATAGGAATATTTATGTAGATGTATTTAAATTATATTTAAGTTAGGGGGGTGTTAGGGTTAGACTTAGATTTAGGGGTTAATAACTTTATTATCGTGGCGGCGATGTTGGGGGCAGCAGATTAGGGGTTAATAAATATAATGTAGGGTTTGGCGATGTTGGGGGCAGCAGATTAGGGGTTCATAAGTATAATGAAGGTGGCGGCGGTGTCCGGAGCAGCCAATTAGGGGTTAATAATATAAATCAGGTGTCAGCGATGTCGGGGGCGGCAAATTAGGAGTTAATAAGTGTAAGATTAGGGGTGTTTAGACTCGGGGTTCATGTTAGGGTGTTAGGTGTAGACATAAATGTGTTTCCCCATAGGAATAAATGGGGCTGCGTTAGAAGCTGAACGCTGTTTTTTTGCAGGGTTTTTTTCAGCCAGCTCTGCCCCATTGATTCCTATGGGGAAATTGTGCACAAGCACGTTTTGCCAGCTTACTGCTGCCGTAAGCAGCGCTGGTATTGAGGTGAGATGTGGAGCTAAATTCTGCTCTACGCTCATTTTTTTGCGGCTAACGCCGGGTTTGTAAAGCCCCGTAATGCCAGCGTTACTGTAGGTGAGCGGTAAGGAAAAACTGTGCGTTAGCACCGCACACCATTACCGTCAAAAACACGTAATCTGGCCGATTGATTTTTATCCATCCTGCTTGCAATATGAATTGACTTGCAAAATGCTTCTAGAAAGATTTACCGAAGGTTTTGTGGTCCGTAAAGCATATGGAAAATGTTTAGTGGGAATGAATGGTTAGTAGGTCATATGTATGTTTCAATTTTACTTTCATGTGTTTTTAAGATGTATCTGTTTTATTTTAATATACACGTTGAGAGCTCTTATCTTACAGTTAAATCAAATGTCTGTTTTCTTTGTTCTAGAATTTGGATCTGAAGATATTGATATACTTCCAAATGGTCTAGCTTTCATAAGTTCTGTAAGTACTCACAAAGATTGATTAAAGCAACACTGAGAGAGCAAAGAGTTCAAATGCTTGAGTATCATAACTTTTGTATCTTCATTTGTGAGATGTAGATATAAGCAATACTAGTTCATGACAACATTTTTATTATTATAAGTTATTTTACAGTAGATTTCAGTTTACAGCTAATGGTGAATTTGTAACTTAGGGTGATTATAAATTATATATAGAGTTAGATCAGATCTCTGGTTAATTTTCCAAATGTCGCCCAATTGCCCCAAAATTTAAGAGTCTTGAAGTTTTTCTAAACAAAGTGGCCGGTGTGGGGTGTTAGAAAAAAAATGGCACTGAAAATTGTCTTTACAATGTGGTCTATAAGGGAACTGTGAGGAAAAAAAATATTTGATCCCCTGCTGATTTTGTATATTTGCCCACTGACAAAGAAATGATCAGTCTATAATTTTAATGGTAGGTTTATTTGAACAATGAGAGACATAATAACAACAAAAATTCCAGAAAAAAACGCATTTCATAAAAGTTATACATTTTGCAAAACATCACTTAGTACTTGGTGGCAAAACCCTTGTTGGTAATCACAGGGGTCAGACATTTCTTGTAGTTGGCCACCAGGTTTGCACACATCTCAGGAGGGATTTTGTCCCACTCCTCTTTGCAGATCCTCTACAAGTCATTAAGGTTTCTAGGCTGACGTTTGGCAACTCGAACCTTCAGCTCCCTCCACAGATTTTATATTGGATTAAGGTCTGGAGACTGGCTAGGTGTGATGCTTTTTTACAATCTGAAATAGAGTGAGGTGTCAGTGTGAACCACAGCTGCTGAGATTGATGTAAGTGGTGTGGTGTAGCAAGGATAATATTGGGTGGTAACATAAATCACAGTTCATGCAATGTGAAAACCCACATAATATCTCAGCTATGTTAATATGAGGTAAACAATGCTGCTGTTATTCTAAGGCTGCTGTGGAACTGTTACACAACTTATGCAGCAAAAATAAAGACAGCATACATACCAGGGTGAGTTGAAAATATTACAAGATATGTAGCAGGACAACTAAGGTGAAAGGTATGATTTGACATATCTAGGTAAAACTAAGCAATAGTGAGCGGAACATGCGAGAAGTCAGGTGGCAGAGAAACTCCGTATATATATATATATATACAAATATTTGTTATGTCAGGCAATATGTTCATTGGTAATATAGACAATACTTGCTTACTCATGGAATGCTAACGAAGCTGTGGCAAGATTACCTAGTGAAAGGTAGAGTGGATGCAACCAGGTCTGTTTGAGAACGGAGATCCGGAGGAATGGAGGAGCTGCAGCGTGGAGTTGGCGTGTGACGTCACCGCAAGGAGATCCGATGTGGGGAACAGCTGACAGGCAGCAGAGCGTACTCAGTTCCGTCAGTGCAGGAGCTTGAAAGCAGGAAATCACAAAGAGGCTAAGAGTGATGACTGTAGTAGGAATACCACAGTCCAATACCAAGCACTGTGGAGCGTGAGAGGCGGCTTTTTATAGGGCTGTAGAGTGTTTTATTTTTAAAGGTGCAGTAAACTGGTACACAGAGATATATGTATTCATCAGAAGGAAGGAGATCATGACAGGACACACCCTCCAAGGAGCCACTCCGGGGTTCATGGTCGTGGACGGTCAGGATTCTGCTGATGGAATCTAGATACGAGACGTGGGGCGGAGATGTTACTCGCCGGTTCCCAAGAGTCGTCCTCTTCTTTGTAACCCTTCCATCGTATGAGGTACTGCAGAACTCCTTGGAACCTCCTGGAATCCAGGATAGAATGAACCTCATACTCAATGTTTGGGTCGATAGAGATAGGTGGTAGAGATTGTAGTGCAGGAGGTTTCCGAACTGCTCGATATGGTTTCAGGAGAGCAACATGGAAGGTAGGATGGATTTTAAGCATATTGGGTAACTGAAGTCTTACAGCATTGCTGTTTATTATTTTGACAATGGGGAATGGACCAATTTATAGAGGTGAGTGCTTCCTGGATGGGGTGTTGAGACGTAAGTTCTTCGTGGATAACCAAACAAGATCTCCTATGGCATACTCTGGTGAGGGAATTCTGGTTTTATCGTAATATCTTTTGTGTGTACGTTTTGCATCATCAATAGTTAACCGTACTGCAGTGAAATTAGAGGTGATATTATGTGTCAGATCATTGATATGAGCTGAGCTACTATTTCCAGGTAATATCTGGAAACTTGGGTGATATCTGTAATTAACAAAAAAACGGGGTCTGTTTAGTGGTAGAATGCACTGTGTTATTGAATAAAAACTCTGCGAAGGGTATGAGAGTGGACCAAGAGCGCTGGTTGGAATGACAGTAGGTTCGTAAGAATTGTTCGACCCATTGGTTACATCTCTCGGTTTGACCATTAGTCTGTGGATGGTATGAGGATGAGAGTCTTTTGTCTATCAAGAATCTATTGCAGAATTCTGTCCATAGTGCGCTAGTGAACTGGGAGCCTCGATCAGTAAGAATTTTTTGAGGTAATCCATGTAGCCGAAAAACATTGGTGAGGAGGATTTGTATTGTTTCAGCTGCTGTAGGGAGCTTGTGATATGGTACAAGATGTATCATTTTACTAAATAGGTCTACAATTACAACAATGGTATTGTTGTTTGATGATCTGGGTAGATCCACTATGTAGTCCAATGCTATGTCAGCCCATTGTCTAGTTGGAGTTGAAATTGGAAGTAGTAAACCATAAGGTCGGTGTTTAGAACATTTAGAAGTAGCACATGTTGAACAACTGTTTATGTATTTTATAGTCATGAAAGGCCACCAGTAAGATCGTTTTAGCAACTCCTGAGTTTTGTAAATACCGCTGTGTCCAGCTAAATACGAATCATGAGTGGATTGGAGAAGGGGGTCTCTGATGGATGGTGGTACGTACAGTTTCCCGTTATGATGGAATAATGCATCTGAGTTTATTTGTAACTGATGATGAGGCTTGTTCAGGTCGTTTTGTTGTTCTTGTCTGAGTAGATTGGTAGAATCAATAAGGAATAGCAGGAACTTCTCCTTGGGTATCACGGACTGGGGTGCATGAATGTAGGCGTCTTTGGTTGGTAATCGGGAAAGGGCATCCGCTTTACCATTTTTATTTGCAGTTCTGTATGTTATGAGAAAATCGAATCTGGAGAAATACAGGTTCCAACGAACCTGTCTGGCGGTGAGAGTTTTAGTTTAATTTCAAATACTGCAAGTTCCGATGGTTAGTGTACACAATGGTCGGAAAGATGGCACCCTCCAGTAAGTTTCGCCATTGTTCAAAGGCAGCTTTGATAGCTAGAAGTTCCTTATCTCCTACTGGATAATGCGTCTCAGGTAAGGTTAAACATCTGGAATAAAAGGCAACTGGATGGAGGGGTTGTTGTAGCTGTTCTCTTTGGGAGAGAATAGCTCCGATTGCGAAGTCGGAAGCGTCAACCTCTAGAATGTATTGAAGCTGATTATTGGGGTATCGTAGGATTGGAGTTGTAGTATATTTCTTTTTTAGAAGATCAAAGGCAGTTTGTGACTCTTGTGTCCAAAGGAACTGGTTGTTTTTAGTTAGGTTGGTAAGAGGTTTTGCTATAGTAGCAAAGTTATGTTTAAACTTACGGTAGAAGTTTGAAAAACCCAGGAAACTCTGGACTTGTTTCCTGTTAGTAGGCTTTGGCCAATTGAGAATGGTTTCTATCTTTGTGTTGTCCATTTGGATACCTTTGTCAGAGATCTGATATCCCAAGAAAGTGATTGTATGGGAATTGAAAATGCACTTCTCTGCTTTAGCGTAAAGGGAGTGACCTCTTAAGCGAGAAAGAACTTGTCTAACATGGTTGATGTGTTCAGTGGGTGTTTTCGAGTATATCAAGATGTCATCAAGGTAAATAACTACAAAAACATCCAGAATGTCACTAAAAACATCATTTATAAAGCGCTGGAAAGTGGCAGGGGCGTTGCAGAGACCGAATGGCATGACGGTGTACTCGTAAAGACCATACCGAGTACGGAACGCTGTCAGCCATTTGTCTCCTGCCCTCATACGGATAAGGTTATAAGCCCCCCTTAGATCAAGTTTCGTAAAAATGGTGGAACCTTCTAATCTCTCGATTAACTGAGAGATGAGAGGAAGGGGGTATCGATTCTTTATGGTAACCTTATTCAATTGCCTATAATCTACTATTGGCCTTAATGTTCCGTCTTTGTTTTTTACAAAAAACATCCCCGCAGCTGCGGGTGAGGTTGATGGGCGTATGAACCCCTTCCTGAGATTGTCATCTATATACGATTTCAGATGTTGCAACTCAGGGTTTGACATGGGGAATACGTGGCCACAAGGTATGACTGCTCCAGGTAAGATGTCAATTGGGCAGTCATAAGCGTGATGCGGCGGTAGATTCTCTGATTCTTTTTCGAGAAATCTGAGTAGTCTTGTGGGATGTTGGGATCCTGAGTGTCAAGAGTGGGTTGTAGTAGTAGAGTGGGGAAGCAAGTAGTGGAGCAATATTTTGATGTGAATTGTAATGTGAGGGTAGACCAAGAGATGTGAGGATCATGTATACGCAACCATTGCAAGCCTAGTATTATAGGGAAAGCTGGGGATGTAATCACATCAAATGATATGTATTCCCTATGGTGGTCTTGTGTTGTAACTAGTAGTGGTATAGTCTCCAATAATACGGGTCCCGTTGATAAAACCTCCCCGTCTATTCCCCTTAAAGGTACAGGACACAATTTCTTTATAAGTGGAATTTTATTCAAACTAGTGAAACACACATCTATATATGAAGCTGTAGCACCAGAGTCAAGAATCCCTGTGACGTTGACTCGTAGTTGTTCCCACTGTAATGAGAGGGACAGTTTACAATAATTGGAGGAATTACCATCTGCGTTAATGGAATGATATATGTGAGAATTCTTACCCTGTTTTTGCCTTTGTAGGATTGGACATGCATTTACGAGGTGTTCATCAGAGGCGCAGTACATACATAAGTTATGTGAGCGTCTTCTGAGTTTCTCCTGAGTAGACAACGGCCCTTTTAGGAATCCAATATCCATAGGCTCACTGGTATTCTTTGTTGGCACATAACTAGGGCTTATGTTTGTGGATCTTTTTGCACAGCTGTCATGGGAGCCCCTCTCGTGTTGTCTCTCTCGGAGGCGTCTATCAATACTAATGCTAAGGTTTATTAATTCTTCTAAGTTCGCAGGCAACTCTGTGCATGAAAGCTCATCCTTTATGGCGTCAGAAAGACCTAAGCGGTACTGGTTCCTTAACGACAGGTTATTCCACTGAGTGTCTTTCGCCCACCTCTTAAAGTCAGTAATGTAATCCTCTACATCCCTTTTTCTCTGCTTTAAAGATCTCATGGCAGTTTCAGCCGTCAGTTGCTTATAGGGGTCATCATATAATTGACCCAAAGCAGAGAAGAAGGACTCCAGAGAATTTAAAATGTCATCATTACTTTCTAGGAAGTTATTCGCCCAACTTCTGGGTTCTGCTCTCAAATAGGAGATAGTAGTCATAACCTTGACTCTATCTGTTGGGTATGTATAAGGTTTTAAAGTAAAGAGTAATAAACAAGAATATTTAAAGTCTCTGAATGTTTTCCTGTCACCTGTGAAAACATCAGGTAAACTGACTTGGGGTTCTTGGAAACGTGATTTTGTTTCCACGTAATCTTTAATATAGGCTTTCAGAGCTCCATTTTCTTGCTTTAGGGAATTTAGCCCATCTGTTAACAAATCCACTCTTTGGGTGAGAACTTGAATTTGATTAGACATCTCAGCTGGGTCCATTTTTTATTAGGCTTGGTATTCTGTGATGCTTTTTTACAATCTGAAATAGAGTGAGGTGTCAGTGTGAACCACAGCTGCTGAGATTGATGTAAGTGGTGTGGTGTAGCAGGGATAATATTGGATAGTAACATAAATCACAGTTCATGCAATGTGAAAACCCACATAATATCTCAGCTATGTTAATATGAGGTAAACAATGCTGCTGTTATTCTAAGGCTGCTGTGGAACTGTTACGCAACTTATAAAGACAGCATAAATACCAGGGTGAGTTGAAAATATTACAAGATATGTAGCAGGACAACTAAGGTGAAAGGTACGATTTGACATATCTAGGTAAAACTAAGCAATAGTGAGCGGAACATGCGAGAAGTCAGGTGGCAGAGAAACTCTGTATATATATATATACAAATATTTGTTATGTCAGGCAATATGTTCGTTGGTAATATAGACAATACTTGCTTACTCATGGAATGCTAACGAAGCTGTGGCAAGATTACCTAGTGAAAGGTAGAGTGGATGCAACCAGGTCTGTTTGAGAATGGAGATCCGGAGGAATGGAGGAGCTGCTGCGTGGAGTTGGCGTGTGACGTCAACGCAAGGAAATCCGATGACAGGCAGCAGAGCGTACTCAGTTCCGTCTTTGCAGTGCAGGAGCTTGAAAGCAGGAAATCACAAAGAGGCTAAGAGTGATGACTGTAGTAGGAATACCACGGTCCAATACCAAGCACTGTGGAGCGTGAGAGGCGGCTTTTTATAGGGCTGTAGAGTGTTTTATTTTTAAAGGTGCAGTAAACTGGTACACAGAGATATATGTATTCATCAGAAGGAAGGAGATCATGACACTAGGCCACTCCAGGACCTTAATGTGCTTCTTCTTAAGCCACTCCTTTGTTGCCTTGGCTGTGTGTTTTGGGTCATTGTCATACCGGAATACCCATCCACGACCCGTTTTCAATGCCCTGGCTGAGGGAAGGAGGTTCTCACCCAAGATTTGACAGTACATGTCCCTGTCCTTTGTCCCTTTGATGCAGTTTAGTTGTCTTGTCCCCTTAGCAGAAAAACACCCCCAAAGCATAATGTTTCCACCTCCATGTTTGATGGTGGGGATGGTGTTCTCGGGGTCATAGGCAGCATTCTTTCTCCTCCAAACATGGCGAGTTGAGTTGCTGCCAAAGAGCTCGATTTTGGACTCATCTGACCACAACACTTTCACCAAGTACTCCTCTGAATCATTGAGATGTTCTATGGCAATCTTCAGATGGGCCTGTACATGTGCTTTCTTGAGCAGGGGGACCTTGCGGGCGCTGCAGGATTTCAGTCCTTCACGGCGTAGTGTGTTACCAATTGTTTTCTTGGTGACTATGGTCCCAGCTGCCTTGAGATCATTGACAAGATCCTCCTGTGTAGTTCTGGGCTGATTCCTCACCGTTATCATGATCATTGAAACTCCACAATGTGAGAACTTGCATGAAGCCACAGACAGAGGGAGATTGACAGTTATTTTGTGTTTCTTCCATTTGCGAATAATCGCACCAACTGTTGTCACCTTCTCACCAAGCTGCTTGGCGATGGTCTTGTAGCCCATTTCAGCCTTGTGTAGGTCTACAATCTTGCCCCTGACATCCTTGGACAGCTCTTTGGTCTTGGCCATGGTGGAGAGTTTGGAATCTGATTGATTGCTTCTGTGGACAGGTGTCTTTTATACAGGTAACAAGCTGAGATTAGGAGCACTTCCTTTAAGAGAGTGCTCCTAATCTAAGCTTGTTACCTGTATAAAAGACTCCTGGGAGCCAGAAATCTTGCTGATTGGTAGGGGATCAAATATGTATTTCACTCATTAAAATGCAAATCCATTTATAACTTTTTTTAAATGCATGTTTCTGGATTTTTGTTGTTGTTATTCTGTCCCTCACTGTTCAAATAAACCTACAATTAAAATTGTAGACTGATGATTTCTTTGTCAGTGGGCAAACATACAAAATCAGCAGGAGATTAAATAATTTTTCCCTCACTGTATATTTATATATATATATATATATATATATATATATATTTATGCGTTAATATGTGTATATAAACATAAATATATATGTATATAATACATATATATTTAAGATTTGATGCCCATCGCTGCGTGACTTACCTCCTTCGCTGCGCTAGCTTCTCATGCCTTGTCTCATTGCACTAACTTGTAATACTGCGCTGGTATTTCTAAGTGGAGCACAAATATTGCTTTTGCGAAAAGCTATATTTTGCGCTCCACTTGTAATCCAGCCCGTAGTGTTTTAGACATTAGAGTACTTACTAGTATATAAAAGGACATACTCCCCAAAAGCTAAATTACATAAAAGTGAAAGCATACCTGTAAAAAGCTGTATAGAAAAAAGAAAATATTTCATGAACATCTCTATGTAAAAAAAGTTATGTATTTTTCTCAGGGCTAGATTTATTAACCCCTGGATGGTCACGGACGGACATCTCCACCCCTATCCATCTGGCATAGTGGCTATCAGGCAGCAATACGCTGGCCGCATTTAACATTGCACACTTTGCCTCCTGTGCAATGCCACACCCTGCTTACCCGCAAGCAGGGGCTGTCAATCTTCCTAATCTGAAATGAGAGATTATGGTGAAACTCCACCATATCAAAGTAAAACAAAGTGTAAACTTTGCAATGATGGGGCTCACCATTCAGATAACAGTAACTGTAACTGATTACATAGCACTTACTCTGGTGAGCTAAATACATTTTGAGGTAAAATACATTTCTGTTTTGCAAAGAGATGTTAACATGATATTTTCTGGTCAGTGTTTTACAACTTGCTTAAATTGTCACCATTTCGGCAAGCCTGTCTCTATCTCTCCATCTCTTGGGAAGTAGCCTTATAGCTGATGCAAATTATCTTGGTCTTCTATGACCCTAATTCTGTTTATAGCTGAAATTTTAACTTTACTCCAGAAAGACATCTTACAAGTATATTTAAAGTGATTTTAGATGTTGGCTATTGAATCAACACTATCTGTAATTATTATTATTATTATTATTATTATTATTATGTAATACCAGTGCACATTTTCACATAGATACATATGTATACATATATGTGTGTGTGTGTGTGTGTGTATATATATATATATATATATACTGTGTGTGTGTATGTGTGTATATATATATATATATATATATATATATATATGTGTGTGCGTGTGTACACATTTTTTCACTAATTAATATTTAATAACGCTTTTAACTGTGTAGGTAGAGTAAATATCTTCCATTCCAATGTTCCTCACATAGGGGAAAATGTTCTAAGCATTTTTAAATAGATATTCCTATATCTATCTGTTTATATCTATACCTATATTATATATAACCATATTTTACCAAATAATCTTTGCATAAATATTTACTTAAAGAATAAATAGAACATTGAAATGTGAAATATTAATAATTAATTCCGGGTATAGCACACTTGAATAAACTCAATCGGGTTAGCGCACGGGTATGGGTGTTAACTATTTTTCCCCCCCAATTTTCACGCTCCATTGAACTCTATGAGAGAAGTTAACATGGTTGCAACTATTTTTTACCGTTTGTTAGGTCTTTGCTTGAGATCTAACTTTTTACTTTCAACTTTTAATACGAGCGCAACCCAGATGCGCACAAAAAGCCTCCATCTAGCGTAGTTTATGCTCAAGTGGGAACGTTAATTTGCGCTTTACTCGTAATCTAGCTCTATATTGGCCTATATTATTAGAGGAGCGCAATATTGCGCTTTTGTGAGTGCAATATTTGCGCTCCACTCAGTAATACCATTGTACACAAATGTGCACTGGTATTACAAGTTAGGCGTAATGCAAACGCAATCTCCCGTTCACATTGCCTGAAAGTCTTGCAATCATGGGAGCCTCGTTCTCATGCCATGAGACATGGCAAAGTACTTTCCACAGCAACGGGGGCAATTTGCACAGTGTTGGGCAGCAAAATAAAAATATATCTGTATATGAATATATAGATATATATGTATGTGTTTATATGTACACATATTAACACATAAATATATATGTATATAAGCATATACATAAATATTTATAGTAAAAACACAGTCCCCCATTCACCTCTATCTAAAGGCACTTTCAGTGCTGTTTTTTTTTTTTTTCAAACACCCAACATCCCCTCAGATTAACCCCTTATAACTGCTTCATGCAGTGTTTTATTTATATATATATATATATATATATATATATATGGCATTGTCCACTTTATTTGGGGGGCAATTCGCCCAATTTTTTTTTTATTAACCAGAGGTCTGACCTCTGGTTAATTGCGCTAAGCACAAAATGCTCCGGTGAGCTTGCAGGAGCATTAACCAGCCATTTGTAATGGCTGGTTATTTAATGTGCGCTGTAAAGGGACAAATTTACCTCTTTACGGACGCACATTAAAATAATTGCTTTGATTTGCTTTATATTGAAAGGGATATGATAGTGAAAAGGTTAAAGTATGTTCATTAAAATTACTTAGCAGTGAAAAATACCCGTAAATATGCCTCTGATTTATAAAGTAACAAGTACATCATCTTTGATTGCTAATTGTGGTACTCAGTTTTTTAGTATTTTAAAATCTTTAGCAATGGCACATGTCAATTATACTTTATTTGTGAAAAAATAATTTATACTTACCTGATAAATTATTTTCTTTCTTTGCATGGAGAGTCCATGAATCCATTCAACTACTAGTGGGAATTTAGCTCCTGGCCACCAGGTGGAGGCAAAGAACACCCCAGTAAAGCTTCAAGTATCCCCCCACTACCCACAATCCCTAGTCATTCAGCCGAGGAATTATGGAAAGAGAAGACACAAAGAGTATAGAGGTGCCTGAGGTTTAGAAAAATGACAAAAAGCTGTCTTAATAATAAGGGCGGGTCGTGGACTCTCCATGGCAGGAAACAAAATAATTTATCAGGTAAGTATAAATTATGTTTTCTTTCCAATGGCATGGATAGTCTACAAATCTATTAAATTACTAGTGGTAATCAATAACAAAGCTAGAGTCCACAGAATGGAAGGGAAGGATACACAAGACATGCAAACCTAAACAGAAGGCACCACCGCTTGAAGAACTTTCCTCCTAAAAGAAGCCTCAGCTGAGGCAAAAACATCAAATTTGGAAAATTTGGAAAAAGTATGCAATGATGACAAGTGGCAGCCTTGGAAATCTGTTCCATAGAAGCATAATTTTTAAAGGCCCAAGAGGAAGCGACAGTCCTAGTGGAGTGAGCCGTAATTTTCTCTGGAGGCTGCTGTCCAGCTGTCTCATAAGCCAATTGAACAACACTTCTTAACCAGAAGGAGAGAATAGAAGAAGTGGCCTTCTGACCCCTCTGTTTACCTGAAAAGACAGCAAAAAGAACAGAAGATTGATGAAAATCTTTCTTACCTACAATGTTACACAGGCAAAGAATGACTGGGGATTGTGGATAGTGGGAGGATACTTGAAGCTTTGCTGGGGTGTTCCTTGTCTCCACCTGGTGGCCAGGAGTTGAATTCCCACTAGTGATTGAATTGATTCGTTGACTCTCCATGCCATTGGAAAGAAAAACTAAATTCAGTAATGTTGATTTTTCTAATTTTAGTTATGCTAAACATTGAATAAATAGTTTTAGAATAATTGAATACTGCATTTATTTGCCTTTTGAAGTGATCATGTTAATGTTGATTATCCCAAAAAAATAAAATAAAATAAAATGTGCAAACCAATATTCCTTACTGTTGTTATTCCACCAGGAAGAGACAAAGACACCCTACACCAAGAGCTTTAATGTCCCTCCTACTTCCCTGACACTCCCAGTATTTCTTTGGCTCTTTCAAGGAGAAGGTGAAGATGGAGGTGCTCAGAATTGTATTTCGAATTTATAGGGACATTAATCCCATTTTCTCTCATAAGGTAACACTTGGAAGAGAGGGACATAGGAGAGTACTGGCTGTTCAATGAAAATCTTGCAAGAGTTATGGTCACAAGGAGTTACTGGGACAGTGCCTTTAGCCTCCTCCTGCTTGGCCATGAAGTGGTACTCCCTCAGTATATCCTCTGTTGTAAGTAACAGTACAGGATGGGCTCTCTACTGTATCCTTGGGTTCAGCAATCAGGTAAGAACAGTGGAGGGGACATTTGCTGGGTAAGTACCTGCATGTCTCACATAGCCCACAGGCTATCAGTAGATACATATTGGTATGCATATCATAGCCAGCTGACAGTATGTTAGCACACAGTAGAACCCTGACACATTCCTCTTGGCTGGGTATTATAGCAGCTTTAAACACAGAAAATTTGGAGCACTTATTATAAGACTCACGTTGATTTACAGTGCAGGAGGTTTGTACTCAAGGAGGTTTAAGTAACTTTTATTGATTGATTATATACCTCACTTGACAGTTATGTATGTCTTATGTACGGAAAAGGACATTTCAAACTTTATTGCATAATAATGTGTGTTTTTGATGCGCTTCACTTTTACTGTACATAGTTAAGCTGTAAAGGCCTCTTTAAATTTCACCACTCCTCACAGCAGCCTGCGGCCTTTGCACTCCACTCTTTGCCAGACTGTTTTAGAAGCAAGAAGACATTGGGCGCAGGCACCTTCTCCATGAAGAGTAATACAACAGGGTGCAATGAAGAGTAATACAACAGGGTGCACTGTGGAGCTGGTACGCAAAACTGGGGGTTAAGAATTTTAGCTTCATTCAGCTTTTTGGAGCGCTTTCCATCTCTTCCTGTCAGTTTGAATGTGGTCTCATCGCAGTAGGAGACCTGTTCTTCATGGAGGTGATTTTGGTACCAGATGGGGTAAGACTGTATGTCATGAGCTGAGAGGGATATTTTAGATGTTATTTAGTATAACAAATAGCGTTATTTAGCTTTACTTATTTTCCGTTTAGTTTACACTTAATTTTAGGTGTATTAGAAATGTGCCGGATCCTTTATAGTCAGTGCGTTTACCACATTTCACACACATTTTCACCAGTGTAGTACTGTATACTTTAGTTTACAGGTGTACTGCAGATCAATTATAACCGTGTTTATTACTCTGCTGTCTCTTTTTAATATGGATCAGATTGGAACTCTCTACTCTATGCTGGATTAGACCCCTTAGAGGGTTGATCAACAGACTTTGTTTTCCCACCTAACAAAGGTTGGCTCCTGCTTAACCTTGCAGCACTTGTCTAATCTCTGTTTCACAAACCCATTTGTCTACAACTTCTAATACAATTGCTGTTTGTCCGCTATCTGTTTATACTACTCAGAATGGTATTATTGATTTTTCTAAGATTTAATTAATATTTGAGGTCTATTTCTGAAGTTATGGCCATAATGCCACTTCTTGGTAAGTGTAAATGCAAATGCTTCTCTTTTAAGTCATCTACGAAAGGTAAGGTTACTCCTGTCCCTCTGGATACCAGGAAGTTCAGATGGCAGAGTATGATCACTCTTTTTATCCTTCTGAGGGTGAACTGTCTTCAGAGAAATTTTTCTTAAATTCTGATCAGTAATGTGAGGATCCAACTTTTCATTTGAAGCTTGAGCATATTCGTTCCTTACTTAAGGAAGTTTATGAAACCTTAAGGGTGCAGGTCTCCATGCCTGCTGAGGTTAAAGGACCAGTAAATACAATAGATTTGCATAGCCAATGATAAAAAGACAAAGCAATAGCATTTTATCTGAACTTCAGATGAGTAGAAGATTTATTTTCTGACAAATTTCAGTAATGTCTATTTCCACTACCCCTGTACCACGTGACAGCCATCAGCCAATAACAAATACATATACATACTGTATATTCTGTGAATTCTTGCACATGGTCAGTAGGAACTGGTGCCTCAAAAAGTGTAAATATAAAAATGATTGTGCACATTTTATTAATGGAAGTAAAGTTATTTTGATGTGTGTCCCTTTAATACTGTAAAACAGCTAGGTAAGTCTGTTGAAGTTTTTCCAGTTCCTATCCATGTTACAGAAAGTATTTGTTAATTTTTACTTCCTCCAAATTTAAAAAAAAATATTTTCCTGTTTCAGATACTAATTTGGAGCTTTATGAAACAATTCCTAATATAGATTAAGCAATCTCTATTTTAGCTAGGCAAACCACGATTCACAGGTTTTACTTGGAGAAAGGTTGATTCACAGGTCTTACTCGGAGGAGGGTCAGCCATCGCCTTTATGCTTTACAGTTTACTCAACTCATTCTGTGTCTACTTCTTGGGCCTTCAAGACTGGAGCTTCTGTAGAGCAAATTTGCAAGGATGCAGCTTGGTCTTCTTTGTGCACTTTTGCTAGTTTACTAAATGTTATCATTTTTATGTAATTGCCTCAACAGAGGCAACTTTCAGAAGGATAGTTCTTTAGGAGGTGGTTCCTGGTAAATAGGTGCCTGCATTTCCTTTTTTCTCCCACCCATTTTTTGTGGACTCCACAGCTTGGTTATTAGTTCCCAACAGTAAGGAATTATGGGCTCTCACCACCATATGAAAGAAAACATAATATATTCTTAACTGAAAATTCCTTTCTTTCTTAGTGATGAGAGTCCACAAACCCACCCAATTTTTTCCTAGTTTGTGGCAGGTATAGTTTGCTCCTCTTTACTCTACTATCTTTCTTACTTATTCCTCCTTTTCTTGGCTATATGTAATACTAGGAGGGTTAGGATAGAAGAAGGGATATTAAAGCTCTTGGTGTAGGGTGTCTTTGCCTCTTCCTTGTGGCCAGGTGATGAATTCCCAACAGTAATGAATCATGGGCTCTCACCACCAAGAAAGAAAGGAATTTATCAGAAAGAAAAAAATATGTTTTTATGAATCTTGTTTCTATTTTGTGGTTGGAATCCAGTGTTTCAAGGACACTGTGGAATTACTAAAAAAGTTCACTCACTGGTCATTTTCAAGATGGTAAGTGTCATCATTTTATGCTGCTTTATTCAGTTTTGAAAACCTTTTGGTGTTATTATTCTGATCCTAGTGACTATTCTGTTTGCTGTATTATTAGTAAGGAGGGAGTCTGGCCAGGCTGTGCTACAGACTCTGCAACAGCTTTGTTTTAGTGCAAGTATATCATTTTTTAAATTGTTAGTATACATTTGTTAAGCAACATATTGATTGTATTACAACTTTAATTGTACTGCAAGTAACTTTAATTGAATAACAGAAAACTTGCAAATTTAATTGTATATATTAGTGATCTTTTTAAGATTAAAATTGGTTTTATTGGTCTATAAATGTAAGAGCTGTTTGTGTTTTTTTGGTGTATGAATTATTATACTTACATGTGTTTTAGGGTCTGAAATATCCAGGTCTAATTTCCTTTGCACCTGAAAAACCAGGAGAAATATTTCTATTGGACCTTAATGATGAAGAACTACGTCCAATTTCATTACGTTTCAGCAGGGATTTTGAGTTGGCTTCATTTAATCCCCATGGAATCAGCACATACATTGAGGAGAAAGGTAGAGTAATCCTTTTCTACTGAGCTGATTTACACTGACCTCTTGAGTCAAATTTCGCCTCCACCCCACTTTAAATAATGACACAGGACTCCCGTGCTGGTATAAACTTTTGGCCGCAGCTCCTTTATTAAATAAATATTTTAAATAACTTTAAATAACATATAAACATACAATCAACCAGTACAACAAACCATTTTATAACTTATAACCTGACCAACCTTCACACCTATTTCGCTAAACTGGGGTGTTAGTTCATCCCGTTGATAAATATTGCCTTCATTCCACTGGGCACAACTTTCATCTCTGTTGAACCCGTTATTCCCAATCTTTTACCACCTGGCTCTAAGGAACCCCTTGTCCCCAGAAGCCCTACACGTGCTCTCTCACTCCTTGGAGAGGCCCCAATTTCGCCCTTTTTCACTTGACCAAATTTACTGCCCCATGTAAAGAACTAGCACCCAACGCCAACGACTGGCCTGACACCCTCAGTCCAGTCCCGCCAACCCCCTCAATGTTTCCTTCAAATCCAAATTGAATAGCTGCAGCCCAAAATCATTAAGCTGGACCCCATCACCCAAGTAAAATGCCCCTTGGCCCACCTCCTGATGAACCACGACACCCCCAAGTTTACGAACAAATGATCCAATCAACTTATTAACTTTCCTTCTATTCCTATCCAACCTCACTGGGTCCCATGCAGCCCGCCACACCCGCCTGGGAACAATATCAGATCACACAATCCTCATTTGAGGGTACAAATCCTGCAATCTCCCCAAATCCCTCTTGATTTTTCTGACTAGCTCTTGCTGGGGCATAAAACCTAAGTCGTTAAAACCGTTAAAACCACCAACACTTCAGGGTGAGGATATTGCTTACAATAATCAACTACCATTAACAAAACCCTTTCCCAACGAAGGCCCCTTACCCCGAACCATTTTACCTCCCATGATTCCGCTGGAAAACCTAACCGTAAACCATCAGTTTTCATAGCCACAGCTCTCTTCGCCCAATACACAAAGGAATGTCCAACAGCCCATATCCTTCTCAAACCTAGGACACCAAAAGAAAAACACGTAGCGGTTACCAGCCATGAAAACTAAACTTTCAAATCAGGGTGGACATACAAACAGTACTTATTAGTAAATAAAAAATAATAAATCAGATGTGCCCCACAAATGCTAAGAGACAGATGACCTACTGATCTCTGTGATAATAACCAAATATGTGACATACACTAACACTCAGACAAATTTAGCGTGGATCATTCAACCTAACTGAAATCTCCAATAATGTTTGTGTGTGTATATAACAATGATAAAACAAATAACATAAGATGATATAATGACCGTCTCAATATGATAGATATATAATGTCCACACTATAGGAGAATTGTCAAGAGACTCCAGGCAGCAAACTCATTCCAAAACGATATTGGCCAGTCACGTAATCTGTAGATGAGAAGAAAAGAAGAGGCGCCAAATAGTGTGTACCGTTATGCTACAAGAGGCCAAAACCCCATATAACAATTCCTACTTACAAGATATTCAGCACTTGAAAAGTGCCACATGAGCCTTCTGAACAATTAGCAGCCGTCCAGCAAGCTGTGTTGGCAAATATATTCCTCCAATTGCGGGCTGTAGGATTGACAAAAAGACACAAAAGCGCCACAATGTGTGTATCGGTATAATGAGAGGCTAGTGCGCATAAGATGAAATATACTCACAAGATGTAGAGCACTTGATAAGTGCCACAAAGACCTCCTGAACACTTAGCAGCTGTCCAGATCACTGTAGCCTTAAGCAGCCCTCTGCAGTCTCCCAATGTGATGTACGTGATATCCCCAGATATAACACAGGAATTCACTCACCAATGCGGCAGAAGGATCAAACAGGTAAAAAGCTAAAAAGCCGTGTTAACTATATAAAAAAGTGTTTACTAAAAACAAATAATGCCACAACGCGTTTCCCGGTTCCTATGATCGTTTCATCAGGTGTAATTAACAATAGAAAGTAACACAGCTTATAAAGCCCTAGTCGGCGTCTAACCCAACTTAGAGCGCATGCGTGAACAACCTCACCAATGATAAACCAATCAGGACCACTCTAACGAACCGGCACATTACCGATTGGGTAACAAAAAAGGCTTGGTGTACCACGCCTTACTTCCCAACTATCTATATCGCTACTGATTGGATATCTAATGGTTGTTCACACATTTACAAACATATGCCTAAAAACATATATAAAAACATATATAAAAAAGCAACATAATTCATATTCTATTAACTTTTTGAATCATTAAGATACATATAATATTATTCCATAGTATGTGCTGAAAATTAATGAAATGGGGCACATAAAGTCTATGAACAACCTAAACAAAACTATATAAAATTACATGATAGATTACCACTAAAATCTTTTTAATTTTTTATTTTTATGTGACATTTACTAAAAAAGTGGACCAGCAATGTATCTATGAAACTGACCACCTTAATAGTAAAAAATACTAAAAAAAAAATATATATTAAAATACACAAGAAAGCTCTAGCATTGACATGCCTAAAACAGGCTTGACTCAATTAAAGCAACCATGTCAATATTTTCATTAAGGCCGTGTGGTACAAGGGTCTTAAGCTTCCATATCCAAAACGTCTCTCTCTGTCTTAGATGGATCAACCTGTTTCTGCCCCACTTAGGGGCAATATATTCTAGAGGGAAAATACTAAATAGGTCAGTGTGTCCATCATGACAGTGGATACTATGTCGTGGGACGCTATGATTCATTATCCCTTTCTTAATATTTCTATTATGTTCCCCCCACCTTTTCTTAAGGGGTCTTGAGGACCTCCCTATATATTGAACCCCACACTGACATTCAAGGAGATAAACCACATAACACGAATCACATATGAATCTAGACTTGATCTCAAATTCTTCCTTTGTTGAATAGGACTGAAAATTCAACTTAATTCCTGAAGTGTGATTACACAGCCCACAATTGGGTCGATTGCACCTAAAAAAAACATTTTCCCTATAGGCCAAATTTCCTTATTTGCTCTCATATTATTCCCTTTGATATATTTATTCATTACCACCTTACTCGGAGCTAATTTATTTTTTAATGTCGGAGCTCTCTTGAAAGTGTATATAGGAAATTCATCTAAGATGTTCTTCAAAATGCAATCATTACGTAGAATATACCAATGCTTACATAAAATATGTTTAATCTTATTGTGGTTACTAGTGAACTTGCTTATAAACCTCAGATTATTTTATGAAGAAGGTAGAATACGATTGTCCAAATCAACCTTAGTATTTTTTATAAATAACTCTGATCTATCTTTATTCCTGGCTCTTCTAAACCCTTCTTCTACCAATCTACTAGGATAACCTTTTTCAAGAAATCTAGACCTCAGGATCTCTGCCTGGTCATCAAAAGTATTCAGTGTAGTGCAATTCCTACGAACCCTAGAAAATTGGTTATAGGGTATATTATTTACCCAAGCTTTATAATGGTTACTTCTGAAGTTTAAATAGCTATTAGTATCCACTTATTGGAAAAAAGTTTTTGTACTCACATGTCCACTACTGTCCCAGCTTAAAACTAAATCTAAAAATTCAATGCTATCTTTATTTATATTGGAGGTGAAACTTAAACCCATATTATTGTTATTAAGGGATGAAATAAACTCTTGGATGGTTTCCTCTGAACCATTCCAAATAATTAACAAATCGTCAATGAAACGGCCATAGAACACCAGGCTCGCCCCAGTGTGGAATTGTAGATATATTTCTCCTCAAATAACCCCATAAACAAATTAGCAAAACTGGGGGCAAACCTGGTGCCCATGGCCGTTCCCCTGATCTGTAAAAAAAACCTTTCCTGATAGACAAAATAGTTGTGTTTCAACACAAAAGATATAGCCTCTAATAAAAATAGCCTTTGTTTGGAAGGTAAAAATTGGTCTCTTTTTAAAAAATCATCCACTGCATCCAAACCTAAATCATGTGCTCTATTTGAATATAAGGAGGCTACATCACACGTACACCAAATCAGATTTCGGCCTGCTTTTTCAACATTTGAGATCATTATCATGTGTAAAAGAACAAACTTTAGATAATAAACCTCTTGGTATGTGACCTTTAAGTTTGTATTTCTTTAAAGTATCAATGTCCCACCAGTGTCTATGCTCACATTTTAAAGCATCTTCTAATTTGTGTAAAAGTTGTGTGAAAGTGAGTTTCTCATCCTCCCTAGAGAGTTCTTCAAGTGGAGTGTCTAAATTACTAAGTGAGTGACGAAAACTAATCCTCTGCTCTTTACTTTGCATATTGAAAAATAATAGTGCTAAAAAAAGAGTGAAAATAATTATAATAAATTATATTAGTGCTGGAAATATCAAATGTGCAATAAGCACAAGGTATTAAGTACAAGGTCGCTCTCTGACAAATGCCAAGTGGTAACTGAAAGTAAATAAAAAATAATAAATCAGATGCACCCCACAAATGCTAAGAGACAGATGACCTACTGATCTCTGTGATAATAACCAAATATGTGACATACACTAACACTCAGACAAATTTAGCGGGGATCATTCAACCTAACTGGAGTCTCCAATAATGTTTGTGTGTGTATATAACAATGATAAAACAAATAACATAAGATGATATAATGACCGTCTCAATATGATAGATATATAATGTCCACACTATAGGAGAATTGTCAAGAGACTCCAGGCAGCAAACTCATTCCAAAACGATATTGGCCAGTCACGTAATCTGTAGATGAGAAGAAATGAAGAGGCGCCAAATAGTGTGTACCGTTATGCTACAAGAGACCAAAACCCCATATAACGATTCCTACTTACAAGATATTCAGCACTTGAAAAGTGCCACATGAGCCTTCTGAACAATTAGCAGCTGTCCAGCAAGCTGTGTTTCATTGACGATTTGTTAATTATTTGGAATGGTTCAGAGGAAACCATCCAAGAGTTTATTTCATCTTGTGTATTTTAATATATATATATTTTTTTTAGTATTTTTTACTATTAAGGTGGTCAGTTTCATAGATACATTGCTGGTCCACTTTTTTAGTAAATGTCACATAAAAATAAAAAATTAAAAAGATTTTAGTGGTAATCTATCATGTAATTTTAAATAGTTTTGTTTAGGTTGTTCATAGACTTTATGTGCCCCATTTCATTAAGGTTTCAGCACATACTATGGAATAATATTATATGTATCTTAATGATTCAAAAAGTTAATAGAATATGAATTATGTTGTTGCTTTTTTATATATGTTTTTATATATGTTTTTAGGCGTATGTTTGTAAATGTGTGAACAACCATTAGATATCCAATCAGTAGCGATATAGATCGCTGTTATAATCTCAAAAATAGTACTATGATATAGTTTTTTAGGTATCATATATTATCTGCTTGTACCAGAATCAACTAATACTATTGGCGATTTTATCCGGCAAAGCACAAAGTGTTCTATCTGTACATAGTTTAGAACTTGTACATTTAAATAATCTGACAGCGGTAGTTAGACACTCAGTCAGTTAGGTATTTAGTATTTATCTATTTAACGCCTATTGGTTGGGAAGTAAGGCTTGGTACACCAATCCTTTTTTGTTACCCAATCGGTAATGTGCCGGTTCGTTAGAGTGGTCCTGATTGGTTTATCATTGGTGAGGTTGTTCACGCATGTGCTCTAAGTTGGGTTAGACGCCGACTAGGGCTTTATAAGCTGTGTTACTTTCTATTGTTAATTACACCTGATGAAACGGTCATAGAAACCGGGAAACGCATTGTGGCATTATTTGTTTTTAATAAACACTTTTTTATATAGTTATCACAGCTTTTTAGCTTTTTATCTGTTTGATCCTTCTGCCTCATTGGTGAGTGAATTCCTGTGTTTTATCTGGGGATATCACGTACATCACATTGGGAGACCGCAGAGGGCTGCTTAAGGCTACAGTGATCTGGACAGCTGCTAAGTGTTCAGGAGGTCTTTGTGGCACTTATCAAGTGCTCTACATTTTGTGAGTATATTTCATCTTATGCGCACTAGCCTCTCATTATACCGATACACACATTGTGGCGCTTTTGTGTCTTTTTGTCAATCCTACAGCCCACAATTGGAGGAATATATTTGCCAACACAGCTTGCTGAACGGCTGCTAATTGTTCAGAAGGCTCATGTGGCACTTTTCAAGTGCTGAATATCTTGTAAGTAGGAATCGTTATATGGGGTTTTGGCCTCTTGTAGCATAACGGTACACACTATTTGGCGCCTCTTCTTTTCTTCTCATCTACAGAGTACTTATTAGATCTCCACCTCCCAATGTGTTTTACTCCCCTTTCACCCAGACCCTGCAAAGATGCTTCAGTAGCCGCCCCAATCCTAAATGAATGGGACCCGAATTCAGAAGTATCCAACCCCAAAGACCCTAGGGCCTTAGCCAACACTGCCCGAAACTGGAATTGGGATAAGAAAGACCCGTCAGAATGAATAAACAACGGGCCACGTCTTCAACCAACAAACCTCCAGGACAGACCCTACTCTTGCACACCAACTCTGATATCCTGAAGGCCCCAAAAAATGCCAATATAAAGACATCCCAAAACAGGAAAACCTCAAACTGCGACGAGCACACGTGCTGCAATACATTGCAAACACTAAGCTTTAGTGAAAAGGTGATGGGCCTCCTCCCATCCAAACACCTAACCCTCTTCTTCAAACGTTTCAAGACTTGCCTCACACAAAAACTTTGGTTACATCCTGTAACCCTAACAACTTAAGTCTAAAAGCCAACACAGACATCCTTTTCTCCACTACCGAGACAGACAAACCCTCACCTTTCAAATGCCACAACTATTCCAACACTGGACCACACAAATCATCCTCCAACTCACTAACCCTTAGAAATGACAACCACGCTTCCCAGTCAAGCCAAATTTTTTCATAAGCTGACCAAGTACCTGGGGTTAAAGATTCTTTTACTATCCCAGCCAATCCTCCGTTCCAAGCCTCCAGAGGTGAACCGGACACTCCTGCCCCTCGGCGTCGGCCTCTGGTGCCAAGTCTAGAAACCGCTGCCACTGGAAACGAGACAAAGCATCAGCTATAGAATTACATACCCCAGGGATATGCTTTGCCCTAACCAGAACATTCTCAAACACTGCAGGACTAACAATCTCAGTAATCTTAACACAGGCAACAATGCCGATGTAAGCCCATTCAAAGCAGCCACTACCCCCATATTGTCAGCGTAAAACAACACCGATTTGTTCGCCAACTCCCCTTCCCAGATGAACAATGCCACAATTATCGGGAACAACTCCAAAAACACCAGGTTCCGAATAAGATCGCACTCGAACCATGGTTCAGGCCATGCAGCCGCACACCAATGACCCTGAAAATAAGCCCCGAACCCACATGAGCCTGATGCATCAGTGACCAAACCCAGGTCCTCATTGGACCTCCTGACTTCCTGAAACAAGGCCGCTCCATTAAATTCTCTCAAGAACAAAATCCACACCCTCAAATCATCCTTTAGCTCCCTCCTTAGCCTCACGAAGTGGTGAGGTTGCAACACCCGGGCCGTAGCCAACGACAGCCTTCTGCAAAAAACCCTACCAATCGGTATGATCCTGCAAGCAAAATTCAATTTCCAGATCAATGACTGCAATTCTCTTAGGGTCACCTTAGGAGTAGCCAAAAAACTTTCTGGCCATAGCAGTATCAGCCACTTTATCCACCGGAAGCCTGCACTCCATCCCCACATGCAAACCTTTTCGTTGAATGCGAAACAAAATCCCTTTCTGTCCGCAGCCGACGTCCCTCCAGAGGATTGGCCACCGACACTAGCTCGAAAGGGCTGTGAGGACCTAAGTGGGGTCATCATCTTAAGCCATAGGCCCATGTCCCTATCATCCCAATTCATGTCAGGCTTGACCACCAACCTCTGCCTGAACTTTTCATCGTATGACCACCAGGCCATACCCCCATAAGTCCTCTGGGCAGCCGTTATTTTGTCCAAATAACAAAAAAGCGCATCCCCCTGCTCAGGAAACTTTCCTGTGTACACACTTGCGTAGATCACAAATGCCTTGAACCAATTTGTGAACGTTTTGGGCAGTTTCCTGTAACGCTTCTTCCTCTCCTCCTCCTCCTTTTTTGATGGATCCTTCTTAGGATCCTCTGGAACTTCAAAAGATTGTTCCAAAGGCAGGAGCGAGAATAGTTCCAAAAATTCATGTTTGTGAATCTTTTCCCTCAATTCAATTGACAGGTGCATGCCCAGCAGGCCAATTGAGCAAAGGCATTACACCCAGGAGTGGCTTCAGCCTGCCCAAGTGGAACCATTACCTGAGGGCTCCCCACAGGCACTGCGGCACTACCAGTCACTGTGTCCACAGGCACCCCAGAAACTCCTCCCCCCATTAAAGCCCCTTCTCCAGCACCTCAATCCTAATACTATCGCCTGCGACACATTATCACCCTGAACACTTGCACCACACACATTACGCCCAACAGAAAACTTCTCTCACCTGTCCAAGAGTCCACTGCCGGATGATCCCGAGCCGTACTTTCTAGATGATGCTCCAGGCCTCCAGCCCTAGACACTCTCCTTATTGGCTCTGGAATCCCGGCCAGGGGACGATATTCCTCAACAGCAGCACCGCTTCCTGTCATCCCGGCTGATGCTGCTGCCGTGGACAATTCTGCAAAACAGTGACACTCATTAATAATGACAGGAGAGATAATAGGGTGATATCTGGTGTGAGCTCTGAAGAATTTACCTAAGACATGATTTCCATTTTATTAAATAAGTGTCTGTCTATCTACCTATCTGTCTGTCTATCTTTCTATCGCACATAGTACTTTATTTTAATAACGCAGAGCTTCTATAACATCCAGTAGTAATAAGGATCTAACAGTCAGATTAAGGAACATGCATTGTAGACCTATGAAATCTACTTTATGTATCCATCTTCAGCTTCTCAGAATTAGCAGCCACAGAAGTTAAAACCTTCCCTTCTGGTGCAAGTTTTTATGAAAAGTAATGACATTTTAAACCCCCTCCTTTAATGGTCCATTAAACTCATATTCCCCTTATAGAGACAAAGTATTTTGTAAATAGCTGTCCAGAGAGGCTGGAGTGCATACTGCATACTTAAAGATGCTACAGCTTACTTGGATACATCCTACACAGTGATTGGTTAGATTCATGCAAAACGTAATTGATATCTGGCCAGGTAAACCTTCTCAAGGAATTTGCAATTGTTGTATGACTGAACTACTCTAGATTTGCAAATACTTTTTAAAATATTTTAAGCGCAGGGCACCACAAACCCAGGAGCCAGGGAGCCACTGGCTCCTAACTATTATGGGTACAAATACCACTGTCTAGCTACTAAATTTTCTTATTGGCTCCGAATTTTTAATCAGATTTGTTTTAGCACTTGTTTTAGCAATCATTTTTAGCATTATTAGCAATGCATTGCATAATAAAGTACAATGTTCATATGAACAAATGGCTTTGTTTTAATGTCAGTGTTTATCTACTGCAGATGGTTTTATTTATCTGTAAAAATAAATGTTTAAGTTACACTTATTTCCTTGTAGACTCTACTTCTATATAGACAACTTTAGATGCAAATTAACTTCAGCGGTGATTAAATAGTATATTAATTCCTTTGCTATGATCATACATTTTGTGCGATTTTTTTTTTTTTTTTTTTTTACAATAATTTTTATTAGATAGTTCTATTATGAGTGTAACTGTTCTTTTTTATGTATTTTTATGTGTTTTCTGACACTTTTTAGTTTTGTGAAACAGTTGACCAGAGCTCTGAGGTTGCGCTATCCCAACGCGCGTTAAATTCAATTGAGCTCAAACTTGTAATACGTGCGCTACATCCATTCCAAGCAAACAGCCGAGATAAAGCCGACATCACTTGCGCGTAACTGTTAGCGCGCCACTCAATCTTTCCCTTAGTGTTTAAAGACCCTTTAAAGTGAATGCTCCTCTTCCATGGACCTATAAGCTATCAGTTTTTCATTTGTACTTTTTTATTATTATTCTTTATTTATAAAGCGCCAACAGATTCCGCAGCGCTGTCCATGGGTACAAAGATAAAAGTACAGTACAATACAATATAAAAGAAACCAGACAAAGTTTAACAAACAAATACAGGGAGAATTGAGGGCCCTGTTCCCGTGGGAACTTACAATCTAGATGGTAGGAGGGTGAGAAACAGGACGTGAGGACTACAAAGGTGAGAATGATGTTAGTGTGGAATTAGTTGGGGCAGCAGTTAGTAGAATTCATTTGCATGTCCTATCCAGAATCCAGTGCAGTGGAAGTACTGTATACTAAGGGAATCTAAGGGGGAATTGGGTCTCTTGATAGATTTTGTCTGTTTTATGAAAGTAAGCTCCATAATGCCTTCTTTAAAACATACAGAGCTATTACTTTGTGTGATTTGATATAATTTTAGATCAAAAAGTATTTGTAATGGTGCAGTTACGCTGAATAAATATGATTATTGTTCATGTCTAAGGCTCAGGGGACCCCAAACCCCAATCACATGGCCCTCTCCTCTGCATCCAGTTCATGCCTGCCCTCTCTGTGTAAACATGATGTAACAATGTTTAGCTTTTTCTTGGTTTGTGGTAAAAAAGGTCAGGTACTCTAGGACAATAATGCCATATTTGCATATTCTTTTCAGATGATACAGTATATCTGTTTGTTGTAAATCACCCTCATTATAAGAGCACTGTTGAGATATTTAAGTTCCTGGAAGAAGATAATGTTCTTATGCACCTGAAGACAATTAAGCATGCACTTCTACAAAGGTACTGTAATCTGCTTTACTGCTGTCTATCATCCACAAGACTCTTGTGTACAAAAGCATTTAAAGGGTCACTAAACCCACATTTTTTTTCTTTCATTAGATAGAGCATGCAATTTTAAGCAACTTTCTAATTTACTCCTATTATCAATTTTTCTTCGTTCTCTTGCTATATTTTTTTAAAAAGCAGGAATGTAAAGCTTAGAAGTCAGCCCATTTTAGGTTCAGCACCCTGGATAGCGCTTGCATATTAGTGGCTACATTTAGCAAACCAATAAGCAAGCATAACCCAGGTTCTGAACCAAAAATGGGCCGGCTCCTAAGCTTTATATTCCTGCTTTTTAAAGAAAGATAGCAAGCAAACAAAGCAAAAATTACAATAGGAGTAAATTAGAAAGTTACTTAAAATTGCCTGCTCTATCCGAATCATTAAAGAAAAAATGTGGGTTTAGCATCCCTTTAAAGGGACAGTCAAGTCCAAAGAAAACTTTCATGATTTAAATAGGGAATGCAATTTTAAACAACTTTCCAATTTACTTTTATCACCAATTTTGATTTGTTCTCTTGGTATTCTTAGTTGAAAGCTAATTCTAGGAGGTTCATATGCTAATTTCTTAGACAATGAAGACTGCCTCTAATCTGAATGCATTTTGACCACTAGAGGACATTAGTTCATGTGTTTCATATAGATAACATTGAGCTCATGCACGTGAAGTTACCCTGGAGGCAGCACAGATTGGCTAAAATGTATGTCTGTCAAAAGAACTGAAATAAGGGGGCAGTCTGCAAACAAGGTAATCAAAGCAGTAAAAAGTGTATTTCTATAACAGTGTTGATTTGCAAGACTGGGGAATGGGTAATAAAGGCATTATCTTTCTTTTTAAACACCAAAATTTCTGGTGTTGACTGTCTCTCTATCTACTGTGTTGACTATTCCTTTAAGCACAATGGGACCGAATTATCAAGCTCCAAATCGAGTTTGATGCCCCTGTTTCTGCGCAAGCCTTCAGGCTCACCAGAAACAGCAGTTATGAAGCAATAACTGATCCGCTGCCTCTGAGGCTGCGGTGCAATGCGCCTGATCCTATACGATCGGGCTGATTGACACCCCCTGCTAGTGAGAGTGCCCGTCTGGAATTTTTTATTTTTATTATTTTTTTTTAAATTATTTCTTTGGCATGAAATAGAAAGACATGTGATTTATTTAACCCTTTTTTTTCACTGATTTTCCCTGCTTTTTTGGCATCCAGAAGATTACAGAATGGTATAATAAATACATGTCCATGTTTATAAATTTGCTTACAATATGAGTAATCATTATGCTGCACATTAGAGTGTCAGACATAAAGTAATAGTTATTTTCTATGAATCATCTTTTTTTATGACTTTCACCCAAATGAGTTCCATTTGAAAATTTCGTTTTCATTAGTTAAAAAAATAATTTTGTTTCGGCAAATTAGTTTAAGTTAAATAGTTTTTTTCGGATCCGTTCATTATTTTAGATCCATTCTTTATTCTTATTCATTATTTTATTCTAAAGTTTAGAATAGAATAATGCATATGAATTAAGAATGGATCCTAAAAAAATGAAAGAATCCGAAAAAACGATTTAACTTAGCATAACTAATTTGCTGCCGATTACCGAAACAAAATTATCTTAAACCGCCGTCACCCCACATCACCAACACTAACTAAACTTATTAACCTCTAAACCGCCATACCCCCACATCAACAACACTAACTAAACCTATTAACCTCTAAAGCGCCGTACCCCTACATCGCCAACACTAACTAAACCTATTAACCTCTAAAGCTCCGTACCCCCATATCTCCAACACTAACTTAACCTATTTACCTCTAAACCACCGTACCCCCACATCGCTAACACTAACTAAACCTATTAACCTCTAAACCACCGTTCCCCGACATCGTCAACATGAACTAAAACACTAAGTAAAGGTAATAACCCCTAAACCGCCGTACCCCCATGTCGTCAACACTAACTAAACCTATTAACCTCTAAACCGCCCCCCCACATCGCAACTAGCTAAAGTAAACTATATTAACCTCTAAACCTAACAACCCCTAACTTTAACATAATTAAAATAGACCTAAATTAAAGTTACAATTATTAACTAACTACCTATTTAAAAATAAATACAAACTTACATGTGAAATAAAAATAAAACTCTAAGCTAGCTACAATATAACTATTTACTAACTACCTAGTTAAAATAAATACAAACTTACCTGTGAAATAAACCATTACAAAAAATAACAAATGAAATGATCCAAAATAATAAAATTATTCCTATTCTAATACCCCGTTTAAAAAAACACAAAAAAAACACTGCAAAATAAAAAAAAACCTAATCTATAATAAACTACCAAGGGCCCTTAAAAGGGTGCTTTGTAGGGCATTGCCCTAAAGTTAACATCTCTTTTGCAAAATAATTTAAAACGCACACCCCCTAACATTACAACCCCACCCCAAACCAACAAAATAAAAAAAAACTAATCTACTTATTGCCCTGAAAAGGACATTTGTATGGGCATTGCCCTTAAAAGGGCATTTGGCTTTTTTAAAGCCCTTTAAAAATAAAAAAGCCCTAATCTAAAAAAAAACACCCCAAAAATAAATAAAACCTCACATTCCACAAAATAACAAACGAAAATTATCCAAAATAATAAAAATTATTCCTTTTCTAATACCCCGTTTAAAAAAAAAACAAAAAAAAAACCTAATCTATAATAAACTACCAATAACCCTCTAAAAGGGCCTTTTGTAGGGTATTGCCCTAAAGTTAACAGCTCTTTTGCAAAACCCACACCCCCCAAACCCACACAAAAAAAAACCTTACAAAAAAACCTAATCTACGCATTTGTATGGGTATAGCATTCAGCTCTTTTACTGCCCTTTAAAAGGGCATTCTGCTCTTTTTCGGCCTATTAAAATAAAAAAAGCTCTAATCTAAAAAAAACACACCCAAAAAATAACAAAAAAAGACACCTAACACTAACCCCAAAATCGGTACTCACAGTTGCAGAAGTCCAGCAAAAGATCTTCATCCCAGCAGCAAAGCATCTTTATCCAGGCGGCTCCATCTTCATCCATCACGGGACGACATCTTTTATCTTCTTCATCCCAGCGAAGGCGGAGCGGTCGGTGGATGTGCGGAGGCAGAGGTCCAGGTGGAGGTCCAGACAGAGGTCCATCGGTCCGATGTGGAGGTCCTCTTCATGCGATCGTCCACCGCACACTGAGGATTCAATATTGGCTGAAAAAATCAAATCAGCCAATAGGATTTAAGCAAAGCAATTTTATTTTTTTTCTACATTTTTCTATATTTTTATTCTATTTTTCACCATTTTTGGATTTGGATTTTTTGTCATTTTTTGACACATTTTTAGGATCACCATCTTATACTGTTTTTATTGTATTTGTATTTTTTGGTTTGGAATATTCACGGAAACACACCGGAGCTCCACAACACTGTAACTTTTGGATATCATTCTGTTACGACTTTGCCTTTTTCTTACTGAACGACAGGGATCAGAGACTATCAAGTATTTTTATCTTTATTTCTAAGGTGCACCTTATTGCTTGTTTTATATTGATATAGCATTGTCTATTGCATTGTGTGTTTTGTTATGTGATTTTATTGCTACTCTATCCATAGCTGTTAAGGATATGTGATTTGTACCCTTTGTAATTTTTTATATATACCAGATAAATTACTCTTATCATATCTTTTGGCGCTCTTCACTATACATTATATGTTAGTTTCCCCTCAGGTGAGCTAGAGCACCTATGTGTAGAGCGACTTAAGTATTGCCCGAAGCGCTTGGTCTATCCTTCCACACGCTATTGCAAGTAAATAAATAAGTGATTTAGTGGCGCGTGGTAACTGTGCCGTGCTTGTGACTGGTAATTGCTTGCAGGGAGGGACAGAAGTTGGTGTGAAAGGGCTACATACTTGCTGAAGCTGAAAGTATCCTGAGCGCTAGCATAGTGCCCTCAAAAGCTGCTTTGACTTTTCCTTCTGTGTGCTGTTTACTTCCGGGAGAGCTGCTGTATGTACACTGTCTGCAGCATGGTGTACACCATCTGACTGTAGGATGTTTGTAAGTAGCTAACTGTTGCCTGACTGGGTTAAAAAATGTGAACCATCTAAATGCTCCGTGGAAGCAGTGTGCCCTCCATCTGACCCACCCTGCACATTCTTTTAAAATCGTCAATTGCTCTGAATTCAAGATGGGTGATGGGGCAGCACAACTCTCTATCTTTAAACTGCTGGCAAATGCTCTCTGGCAATGTGCTCCTAGTGATTTGTGATAGCAATCAGTGCTGGTGGTGGTGGTGGTGGTGTGGGGGGGGGGGGGTTCTGGTGCCACTGATTACCCTGCCTATATAAATCATTATTTTCAGTGCTTTCAGCCTTTTGGCTGCCAGATTTATGTAAGTTGTAGTAAGTTAGTAAGTAATGTGTTTCAGCCCTGTCTTTCACCTAAGGGTTAAATTAATAATAGCTAAGTTTTTTTATGCAAAGGAATAATATTCATTGACTGGATTTTTCAGACCCCCTCTCCATGTTCTAAATATTGTAGTATATTTGCTGTAAAAAAATATATATTTTGTGTGTCATAAAAAAAATGTTGTGCAAAACCACTTACACACTCACACACACGCAGTATAACATCACTATAAATATATAGTGAGAGAGAGAAAGTGAGTGAGAGAAAGAAAGTGAGAGAGAAAAAGTGAGAGAGTGAGAGATAGAGAAAGAGAGTGTGAGAGGGAGAAAGAGAGAGAGAGAGAGAGAGAGAGAGAGAGAGAGAGAGAGAGAAAGAGAGAGACAGAAGGAGAGTGAGAGAGAGAAAGAGAGTGAGAGAAAGAAAGTGAGAGAGAAAAAGTGAGAGAGTGAGAGATAGAGAAAGAGAGTGTGAGAGTGAGAAAGAGAGGGAGAGAAAGAGAGAGAGAAAAAGAGAGAGAGAGAAAGAGAGAGACAGAAGGAGAGTGAGAGAGAAAGAGAGAGAGAGAAAAAGTGAGAGAGTGAGAGATAGAGAAAGAGAGTGTGAGAGTGAGAAAGAGAGGGAGAGAGAGAGAAAGAAAGAGAGAGAGAGAGAGATACAGAGAGAGAGAGAAAAAGAGAGAGAGAGAAAGAGAGAGAGAGAGAAAAAGAGAGAGAGAGAAAGAGAGAGAGAGAGAGAAAAAGAGAGAGAGAGAGAGAGAAAAAGAGAGAGAGAGAGAAAGAGAGAGACAGAAGGAGAGTGAGAGAGAAAGAGAGTGAGAGAGAAAGAGAGTGAGAGAGAAAGAGCATGAGAGAGAAAGAGAGTGAAAGAGAGAGTGAGTGAGAGAGAGTGAGTGAGAGAGAGTGAGTGAGAGAGAAAGAGAGTGAGAGAAAGAGAGGCAGATAAAGAGAGTGAGAGAAAGAGAGTGAGAGAGAGAGAGTGTGAGAGAGTGAGAAAGAGATTGAGAGAGAGAGAAAGACCGAGAAAATAGTGGAACTGCATTTGCCTTTATAACTAAAATTTAATTAGTTTCTTACCTGTATGTGTGTGTTGTAAAGAATGCTAATCATCATTGTGCAACGTGCCAATTTAATAGGAAATTTAAGCTAACTCTATTAAGTTCATATATGTGCCAGTGCCTCACCAGCCTCTGATTTCACTGCACGTCACTGGTGTACGCTGTATGGCGGTTTAGAGGTTAATAGGTTTCGTTAGTGTTGGCGATGTGGGGTTACGGTGGTTTATTGGTTAATAGCTGTATTTAGTGTTTTAGTTAGTGTCCGAACGGTGGTTTAGAGGTTGATAGGTTTAGTTAGTGTTGGCGAAGTGGGGTTACGGTGGTTTAGAGGTTAATGGTTTAGTTAGTGTTGGCGATGTGGGGGTACCGCGGTTTAGGGGTTAATAGCTTTATTTAGAGTCTTAGTTAGTGTCGCAATGTTGGGGAACTGCGGTTTAGATTAGAACAAATTCCGAATATGAATAAAGAATGGATCCGAAATTTCGGAAACTGATTTATTCATTTTCGGAATTTTAGTTATAGTGCAAATTCGGAAATTTGGATTCATATGAATCTCCGAATGGCCAAAATTAGTCCGAAAACGAAATTCAGCTGAAACGAATTGCACATGTCTGGTATAGTTTGCATGCTAATTTTGATGAACTTCTTCAAGTTTTTTGAAGGATTTTGTCATAAGAATTTGGTAAAATAAACATAATTACTTTCTTTGTTTAATATTTAGCATCTTAAGTGTCCTACTATAGAATGATACTCATTGTTGATTGTTTAATTAATCATTCAGGGTCTTTTATTCTGTTCCTCTTTCATAATACATCCATTAACTAAGGCAGACGTGTGCTGCATCTGGTGTCTAATAAACAGTACAAATATAATCAGATTTATGTCTCTGCAGACAATTAAAGGGACAGTCTTTTCAAAATTAAACTTTCATGATTCAGATAGGACATGCAATTTTAAACAACTTTCCAATTTACTTTTATCATCAAATTTGCTTTGTTTTCTTGGTATTCTTGTTGAATGCTAAACCTAGGTAGACTCATATGCTAATTTCTAAGCCCTTAAAGACTGGCGGCGGTGTAAGGGGCTCACTTTAGGGGGTAGGTAAGGTAGATGGCGGCGGTGTAAGGGGCTCACTTTAGGGGGTAGTTTAATATATTTGGCGACGGTGTAGGGGGATCACAATAGGGGGTAGTTAATGTAGGGGGCGGCGGTTTAAGGGTTAAATATTTTATTAGGGATTGCGGCGGAGGATAGCGGTTGACAGGTAGATAGACATTGCGCATGCATTAGGTTTTATTTAGCAGATCGCGGTTGACAGGTAGATAGACATTGCGCATGCGTTAGGTGTTAGGTTTATTTGGCAGGTAGTTTAGGGAGTTACGGGGCTCCAATAGACAGCGTAAGGCTTACTACGGCTGCTTTTTGTGGCGAGGTGAAAATGGAGTAAGATTTCTCCATTTTCGCCACGTAAGTCCTTACGCTGTATATTGGATATCAAACTGCGCGGGTTTGGTATACCTGCCTATGGCCCAAAAAACTACGGGCGACGGCAGAAATATACGGGCGTAACTTCTAGGTTACGCCTTATATAGGATACCAAACCAGCGCAAAATTCAGCGTCGCCGGCATTTGCGGGTGACGCTGCATATCGGATCGGGTTTTACCTAATAGAACGAAATAGAGTACTATGCGTAATATAAGCGGAACGGAAACAACTTGGCTTATTATAGTTCCGCTTTTAGTGTTCCTAGTGTATCGCGCATGCGCTAACGGCCGTGAACGCGCTTGGATTTCAGTCCGAGGAATGGGCTATCATTGGCTGCTGGTTTGAAAAAGAAGCTGAATACGTCACGGTGGGGGGAGTTAGGAAGCCATGTTAGTACACCAATTTTGAAGTTATCGTAGACGATTCAACAGTGAAGGCAGGAAGTAAGAGAAAGGGGGCACGTTGCAGCTTGATCTTTATTTATAGTTTTTCAACATAGATTAATGTTGTGGGCAGTGTTGAATGTCCCTTTAACAGTGCTTTACATTTTTGATTAGAAATATTTGTGCAGTATATTTCTATTTGCAGAACTGCTCCTAGTAATAGCTTGCTCTGATAGAATTGGCAGTACACATGGCCAAAGGAAGATACAGCAGTGGGTATGTGAACTTACCTTTTCCTGATTGTAGTGTGCTTTGCATTGACAGTACCACGTTGCCACTGTTGCAGTACGCATCATGGCTGGCTCTCCAGACTTGCACAGTGAAGGGAATGAGAGTGTATGTGACCTATTGCTGTATGTTTAGCTTATTTGAGCATACAGTAAAATTGATCACTGAAGTTTTAATAGTTTTACTAGAAGAATTTTTGCAATTACATGTATTGGCGTAAAGGTCAAGATATATTTAGTTGATTGGATTTAATCTGTGTACAAGTTTCATAGTTTGACAATTCATTTTTTATTATTTTTTTTAAATAACACATGAACTAAGTATGTGCATGAACTTTAAAGGAATAGTCTAGTCAAAATTAAACTTCCATAATTCAGATAGAGCATGCAATTTTAAGCAACTTTCTAATTTACTCCTATAATCAATTTTTCTTCGTTAAAATTGCATGCCCTATCTTAATCATGAAAGTTTAATTTTGAATAGGCTGCCCCTTTTACATTGGAGAGAAAAAAGACATAGGGTCTGATCATCTAAACCTCTCAGCTCTGGTGAGATGATCTAATAAGTCTCGTCAGTATAGCGAGATCCCTCAAAAACATTTTTTTTTTCTTGAGAGTTGCTCATCTCTATAGACTTTATTCACAACACAGGATAATATATAACATAGTTGCACTGCAAAGAAGTTTGGAGTAAAGGTGAGGTGAGGTACTCCATAACCTGCTGACGTGTTTGTGATTTTGGCTTTGTCAAACTATGGATGAATTATGGAGTGACCAATGTACTCAAATATAGGAGCACTATATGGCAACAGTTTTGCAAGAAAGTTATCCATTTGCAAGAGCACTAGAAGGCAGCACTATTTCCTGCCATGTAGTGCTCTTGATGCCTACCTAGGTATTAGTTCAATAAAGAATATCATGGGAAGTTGAGAACAAAGCAAATTTGATAACAGAAGTAGATTGCTCTTTCTCAATCACAAAAGAACATTTTTGGATTTCATATCCCTTTAAGATAATTACTCCCATATTAGCTGTCAGAATGCTCGCAGAAATTCAAGAGCAGATATGACAATAATTTACAGAAATGCTCATTTGAGCTGTGCACAAGGCTGTCTTTTGCGCTTTTAGAAGCAAAGAGAATATGTTCAGAGACAGTAAATATATTTAAAACAACTGAGCTAGAGGTTATTACAGGAATGGAGTAAAAATACTTAAACCTTGTGTATTACCCACCTAAAATACTGTGATTTAAACTCAATGGAGACTTAAACATATTGAAATAGTGAGGTTGATAAGCCATATTGTTTTGTTTCTTTAAACCTTTTTTTTTTTTAATTTGTTTTAGGTTTCCAAATATATTATTTTATGGTCAATTTAACAAACCAAACAGTAAATATTGACATTTTATCAGTACCAACCAGGCATACTTGAATACTTGTAGTGTACTTGTATAATGATCTATTTTATCTTATATATTTTTTTTATTCTTTACAGCATGAATGATATAATAGCTGTTGGACCTGAAAGCTTTTACACCACCAATGATTATTACTTTACTGATTATACCATGAGACTTGTGGAGATGGTCCTGGGATTAGCGTGGTCAAATGTGGTATATTATAGTCCTGGTGAAGTTAAACAAGTGGCATCTGGATTTTATTATGCTAACGGGCTCAATTGGTCACCTGAAGAGAAGTACATATTGTTATAATATCTTACACTGTTGCTAAGTTTCTACAAAGTTGCTTGGAAAATGAAAAAGTCTGTAGACTGTCATAAACGCTTAGTTATCAATTATAAACATATTTTAACTTCCATATCATATAAATGCAGTTGATTCTGGTTTTTTTTGGAGATAAAACAAGTAGAACTACATACATACATATGTACATACATACGTACGTACGTATGTACATACATACATAGATACATAAGTATGTACGTACGTACGTATATACGTACATACATACATACATGCATGCATGCATACATACATACATACACTACATTTTGTTGGGGGATCGGCATCTGATTAGAAGTATGGCCTATTTTTTAAAAAAAGCCTCCATGGGCTGCTGGCAAAGTATATAAACAAGTACTGCCCACTAGGGATGGGTGAATGTGTTTATATTCAAATTCGAATGTTAGAACGAATGCTATTGTAGAAATTCAATTTTCATAATAGAATGTTGATAAGAACGAATATTCTTAAAAATTCTATTATTGAATGTTATTTACAGTTTTCGAAATGTTTTTTGAATATTACATTTATAAAACACAGTTGTAGACTAGAAATACTATTTTGAATTTGAATGTCACATTAGAATTTGAATATTACATTTATAAAACACAGTATTAGACTAGAAATACTATTTTGAATTTGAATGTTACATTCAAATTCAGTGTAGCATTCAAATTTGAATATTACATTTATTAAACAGTTGTAGACTAGAAATACTATTTCGAATATGAATGTTACATTCAAATTCGAATGTAGCATTCTAATTCAAATATTACATTTATTAAACACAGTAGTAGACTAGAAATACTATTTTGAATTTGAATGTGACATTCGTATTCGAATGTCACATTCAAATTTGAATATTACATTTAAAAAAGACACGGCTAGATTACGAGTTTTGCGTTAGGCTGAAAAAGCAGCGTTAACAGGTCCTAACCTTGCTTTTTCACTACCGCTGGTATTACTAATCTTGCAGGTTTAGGGGCATCAGCCAATAGGATTTTTTCTACCTTAATTGCGATTGGCTGATAGAATTCTATCAGCCAATCGGATTCTAAGGGACGCCATCTTGGATGATGTCACTTAAAGGAATCGTCATTCAGTAAGAAGACTCCAGATGAAGAGGATGCTCTGCTTTGGATGTCTTGAAGATGGAGCAGCTCCGCGTAGGATGGATGAAGATAGAAAATGCCGTCTGGATGAAGACTTCTGCCCGCCTGGAGGACCACTTTGCCCGGCTTGGATGAAGACTTCTCCCAGCTTCGTTGAGGACTTCGGCCCGGTTGGATGAAGACTTCTGCCGCTTCCTTGAGGATGGATGTCCAGACTTCAGAACAGTAAGTCGATCTTCAGGGGGTTAGTGTTAGGTTTTTTTAAGGGTGTATTGGCTGGGTTTTATTTTTAGGTTAGGGCTTTGGGCCACAAAAGAGCTAACTGCCCTTTTAAGGGCAATGCCCATCCAAATACTCTTTTCAGGGCAATGGGGAGCTTAGGTTTTTTTAGTTTGTATTTTATTTGGGGAGTTGGTTGTGTGGGTGGTGGGTTTTACTGTTGGGGGGGTTGTTTGTATTTTCTTTTTACAGGTAAAAGAGCTGATTACTTTGGGGCAATGCCATGCAAAAGACCCTTTTAAGGGCTATTGATAGTTTAGTTTAGGCTAGGGTTTTTTTTTATTTTGGTGGGGCTTTTTTTATTTTGATAGGGCTATTAGATTAGGTGTAATTAGTTTAAATATTTGAAATTTGTATTTTATTTTCTGTAATTTAGTGTTTGTTTGTTTTTTGTTATTTAGCTAATTTAATTTATTTAATTGTATTTAATTTAGGGAATTGATTTAATTGTAGTGTAGTGTTAGGTGTTAGTGTAACTTAGGTTAGGTTTTATTTTACAGGTAAATTTGTATTTATTTTAGCTAGGTAGTTATTAAATAGTTAATAATTATTTAATAACTATTCTACCTAGTTAAAATAAATACAAACTTGCCTGTAAAATAAAAATAAACCCTAAGCTAGATACAATGTAAATATTAGTTATATTGTAGCTAGCTTAGGGTTTATTTTACAGGTAAGTATTTAGTTTTAAATAGGAATTATTTAGGTAATAATATTAATTTTTATTTAGATTCATGGTAATTATATTTAAGTTAGGGGGTGTTAGGGTAAGGGTTAGACTTAGGTTTAGGGGTTAATACATTTAGTATAGTGACGGCAACGTTGGGGACGGCAGATTAGGGGTTAATAAATGTAGGTAGTTGGTGGCGATGTTAGAGACAGCAGATTAGGGGTTAATAATATTTAACTAATGTTTGCGAGGCGGGAGTGCAGCGGTTTAGGGGTTAATATGTTTATTATAGTGGAGGCGAAGCCCGCAGCGGTAGAATAGGGGTTAATAAGTATAATGTAGGTTTCGGCAATGTCGGGGGCGGCAGATTAGGGGTTAATAAGTGTAAGATTAGGGGTGTTTAGACTCGGGGTTCATGTTAGGGTGTTAGGTATAAACATGAATTTTATTTCCCCATAGGAATCAATGGGGCTGCGTTACTGAGTTTTATGCTGCTTTTTTGCAGGTGTTTTTTCTCAGCCGGCTCTCCGCGTTGATTCCTATAGGTAAATCGTGCACAAGCACGTACGACCAGCTCACCGCTGACTTAAAGGGACAGTCTACACCAGAATTTTTATTGTTTTAAAAGATAGATAATCCCTTTATCTTTCTTTATCTTTAACCTTCAGGGGGTTAGTGTTAGGTTTTTTTAAGGGTGTATTGGCTGGGTTTTATTTTTAGGTTAGGGCTTTGGGCCACAAAAGAGCTAACTGCCCTTTTAAGGGCAATGCCCATCCAAATGGTCTTTTCAGGGCAATGGGGAGCTTAGGTTTTTTTAGTTTGTATTTTATTTGGGGGGTTGGTTGTGTGGGTGGTGGGTTTTACTGTTGGGGGGTTGTTTGTATTTTCTTTTTACAGGTAAAAGAGCTGATTACTTTGGGGCAATGCCCTGCAAAAGACCCTTTTAAGGGCTATTGATAGTTTAGTTTAGGCTAGGGTTTTTTTATTTTGGGAGGGGCTTTTTTTATTTTGATAGGGTATTAGATTAGGTGTAATTAGTTTAAATATCTGTAATTTGTTTTTTATTTTCTGTAATTTAGTGTTTGTTTGTTTTTTGTGATTTAGCTAATTTAATTTATTTAATTGTATTTAAGTTAGGGAATTGATTTAATTGTAGTGTAGTGTTAGGTGTTAGTGTAACTTAGGTTAGGTTTTATTTTACAGGTAAATTTGTATTTATTTTAGCTAGGTAGTTATTAAATAGTTAATAACTATTTAATAACTATTCTACCTAGTTAAAATAAATACAAACTTGCCTGTAAAATAAAAATAAACCCTAAGCTAGATACAATGTAAATATTAGTTATATTGTAGCTAGCTTAGGGTTTATTTTACAGGTAAGTATTTAGTTTTAAATAGGAATTAATTAGGTAATAATATTAATTTTTATTTAGATTTATGGTAATTATATTTAAGTTAGCGGGTGTTAGGGTTAGACTTAGGTTTAGGGGTTAATACATTTAGTATAGTGACGGCAACGTTGGGGATTGCAGATTAGGGGTTAATAAATGTAGGTAGTTGGTGGCGATGTTAGGGACAGCAGATTAGGGGTTAATAATATTTAACTAATGTTTGCGAGGCGGGAGTGCAGCGGTTTAGGGGTTAATATGTTTATTATAGTGGAGGCGAAGTCCGGAGCGGTAGATTAGGGGTTAATAAGTATAATGTAGGTTTCGGTAATGTCGGGGGTGGCAGATTAGGGGTTAATAAGTGTAAGATTAGGGGTGTTTAGACTCGGGGTTCATGTTAGGGTGTTAGGTATAAACATAAATTTTATTTCCCCATAGGAATCAATGGGGCTGCATTACTGAGTTTTATGCTGCTTTTTTGCAGGTGTTTTTTCTCAGCCGGCTCTCCCCGTTGATTCCTATAGGGAAATCATGCACAAGCACGTACGACCAGCTCACCGCTGACTTAAAGGGACAGTCTACACCAGAATTTTTATTGTTTTAAAAGATAGATAATCCCTTTATTACCCATTCCCCAGTTTTGCATAACCAACACAGTTATATTAATATACTTTTAACCTCTGTGATTATCTTGTATCTAAGCCACTGCAAACTGCCCCTTTATTTCAGTTCTTTTGACAGACTTACAGTTTAGCCAATCAGTGCCTGCTCCCAAATAACTTCACGTGCACGAGCACAGTGTTATCTATATGAAATACATGAACTAACACCCTCTAGTGGTGAAAAACTGTTAAAATGCATTCTGAAAAGAGGTGGCCTTCAAGGTCTAAGAAATTAGCATATGAACCTCCTAGGTTAAGCTTTCAACTAAGAATACCAAGAGAACAAAGCAAAATTGGTTATAAAAGTAAACTGGAAAATTGTTTAAAATGACATGCTCTATCTGAATCATGAAAGTTTATTTTGGCCTAGACTGTCCCTTTAAGCAGCGCTGGTATTGAAGTCAAGTGTGGAGCAAAATTTTGCTCTACGCTCACTTCTTGTCTTTTAACGCCGGGTTTGTAAAAACCCGTAATACCAGCGGTGTAGGTAAGTGAGCGGTGAGAGAAAACTGCTTGTTAGCACCACATAGGCTCTAACGCAAAACTCGTAATCTCGCCCACAGTATTAGTCTAGAAATACAATTTCGAATTTGAATGTCACAGTCGAATTCGAATATTACATTTCGAAATTGAATGAATACATAGTTAAACATTCTATTATTTGAGCAAACATTTTCGAATTTTATAGAAAAATTCAAAAATGAAAATTCGAAAATAGAATGTTAGAATGTTATATAAACATTTGAAATTCGATTAGAATGAATGTATCAAAAGTCGTTTTAAATTTCGAATTTTTAGAAACATACGCCCATCCCTACTGCCCACCAAGGAAGTTAAAAAAAAATCTTTAGAATAGGAGTCAGACAGATATGTAAACACCCACAGTTCGAATAGTTTGTACATTTACTATCTTTGAGTCTAGTGCATAGGTTCTAATAAGTATTATTGCTAACAAGACAAACAAAGAATAAACATAAGTGCATGCATTACATTATGATTTGTCATTGTGTCCCAAGTAATTGTTACTATTAGAATTTGTGTAGCACATATTATTATTATTAATGGTTTGACAGGTTAAAGTAAACTAATATAACTTATTTTTGTTAATATGTTTTGTTTATAAAAATGTTGTTTTGTTTGTGTTTTTGAGGTATGTCTATGTTGCTGATTCTATGGATCATAAAATTCATGTCCTGGAAAAACATGCAAACTGGTCCCTAACACCAGTAAAGGTGAGATGTGTTACCTTCCATTAATGTAGCAAAGAAGTGACAGTATTGATGTTCATGCACAAAGTAGGGTGTGACACAGTAAGTAGTCAGCTAGAATTATATACAAAAACATTGTGACAATTGTAATCAAGAAGATTATACAATATAACCTGTAAGTAGCAGGCTGGGCTGTTAGCAGTGGATGAGCTCACTGATAATCCGCTATCTGGAACAGTTGCTGCCGCTCACACTAATACAAATGCTAAAGTCCAAATGATTCCAGTACATGAAGATTATATAATTTGGGTTCTAAATAAGGTTCCAAGATGTTATAAAGGTGTTTAATCCTTTATCTATGTGGTTTGGATACTAGATCCTGGGGAGGCAATTTATTTCACGTTGTGAAATAATTCCTTGGGGTAGGAACTTGTCAATCAACAAATGAGTACAGACTTTCCTTCTTCGTTCAAGCTTGGATTCAGGATGTTCAGGATCCCTGGGCGATAGAAATAGTCTCTCAGGGATACAAATTGGAGTTCAAAAGTTTTCCTCCCAGTAGCAGGTTTCTGCTTTCAAGATTATCTACAGACCAGATAAAAGGAGAGGCATTCTTACATTGTGTAAAGAACCTCTCCGCCTTGGGAGTGATTGTTCTCATTCCAGTCCAGGAACAGGGTCAGGGTTTTTATTCAAATCTGTTTGTGGTTCCCAAAAAAGAGGGAACATTCAGACCAATTTTAGACCTAAAGAGTCTAAACAAATTTCTCAGGATTCCTTCCTTCAAGATGGAAACTATTCAGGAGGGTCAATTCATGACAACTGTGGATTTAAAGGATTTAAAGGACACATACCTACATGTCCCTATTCACATGAATCATCACAAGTTCCTAAGATTTGCCTTCCTAGACAAACACTTCCAGTTCGTGGCTCTTCTTTTTGGCCTGACCACGGCTCCCAGAATTTTCACAAAGGTTCTGGGGTCTCTGTTGTCGGTCCTTCGGTCATGGGGCATTGGGGTGGTGCCTTATCTGGACGACATTCTAGTCCAGGCGCCAATTTTTAAGCAAGCAAGATCCCACACCTACATGGTGTTATCTTTCCTAAGAACTCCCTAAGAGTTCCCTAGTTCCAGACACAAGAATCACTTTCTTGGGAACCATAATAGGCTCCTTATACATGAATATTTATCTGACAGAAGTCAGGAAATCAAAGATTATCAATACTTGTCTAGTTTTTCAGTCCACTCCACGGCCTTAAGTGGATCAGTGTATGGAGTTAATCAGACTGATGGTTGCGGCAATGGACATCATCCCATTTGCTCATTTCCATCTCAGGCCTCTGCAGTTAAGCATACTCAGGCAATGGAACGGGGATTACGCAGACTTGTCTCCTCTAATAACTTTGGAGCAGGAGACAAGGGACTCTCTTTAATGGTGGTTGTCTCTGGATCATCTCTCCCAGGGAACCTGCTTTCTCAGACCGTCTTGGGTGATTGTTTCAACAGGCGCCAGCCTTCTGGGGTGGGGAGCAGTCTGGGGCTCTCTCAAGGCTCAGGGAGTTTGGAATCAGTCAGAGGCTGCTCTTCCTATAAACATTCTAGAGCTGAGGGCAATCTTCAATGCCCTTCTGGCCTGGCCCCAGTTAGCCTCACTCCGGTTTATCAGGTTCCAGTCGGACAACATAACTTCAGTGGCTTACATCAATCATCAAGGAGGAACTAGGAGTTCCTTAGTGATGACAGAGGTAACCAAAATAATCCAGTGGGCAGAAGCCCACTCTTGTTACCTGTCAGCGATCCACATCCCAGGGGTGGACAATTGAGAGGCGGATTTTCTGAGCAGGCAGACTTTTCATCCGGGAGAGTGGGAACTCCTTCCGGAAGTGTTCTCCAACCTGATTCTCAAGTGGGGTCAACTGGAATTGGATCTCATGGCATCTCAACAGAATGCCAAGCTCTCGAGATACGGGTCGAGGTCCAGGGACCCCCAGGCGGAGCTGATAGATGCTCTAGCGGTTCTTGGACATTCAGTCTAGTGTACCTATTTCCTCCATTTGCGTTCCTTCCTCTGGTAATTGCTCGAATGAAACAGGAGAGGGCTTCGGTGATCTCATAGCCCCGGCCTGGCCTCACAGGATTTGGTATGCGGATCTGGTGGAGATGGCATCTCTGCCACCATGGAGACTCCCGTTGAGAAAGAACCTTCTGATTCAGGGGCCCTTCCTTCTCCCAAATCTATTTTCTCTGAAGCTGACTGCTTGGAGATTAAAAGCTTAATTTTATCCAAGCAGGTTTTTTCTGATTTGGTCATAGAGACCATGATTGAGGCTCGTAAGCCTGTGACTAGAAGGATTTACCATAAGCTTTGGTGTAAATACCTTTATTGGTGTGAATCAAAGGGCTACTTATGGAGTAGGGTTAGGATTCCTAGAATTTTGTCTTTTCTTCAAGAGGTTTTGGAGAAGGGTCTATCAACGAGTTCCCTAAAGGGTCACATCTCGGCTTTATCTATTTTGTTACAGAAACGTCTGGTGGGTGTTCCAGATGTGTAAATCTATTTGTCAGTGTCACACCTTTATTAATAACAAAAAAATAATAAAAAGTCCACAAGTCAAATAACAAGCCAGGAGTCAAAACCAGAGCTGGTAGTCAGGTGAGCCGAGTCAGGAGCCAAAGCAAATAGTCAGACGAGCCAGAATCAGGAACAAGGAAAACAGCAGAGTCAGGAACAAGCCAGGGATCAGGAACCAGGAAGGACGTCGGACAGCCAGGTAAAACACAGGAACTCTCACAAACAGGTCTGAGACAACGCAAAGGCAAAGCATACTGAACAGAGGCCTTAAAATAATAAGTGATGACATCAAAATTCTGAGACTGCATCCTGTCTCACACAGATGATGCACACCAGTCTGGCCATAAAAGGAAGTGCAGGAAATGAGCAGCATCCCCCACAATGCACCATAGTCAGCAAGAGAGGTGAGTAAAATGGCTGCCAACATCACATGGCAAACAAAACAGGGGGAAAAACCCTGACAGTACCCTCCCCTCAATGACCCCTGCCCCACGGGAGGACAAAAGGCTTATTGGGGAAACAGGCATGGAAGGCACGGAGGAGGGCGGGAGCATGAACATAAGAGGAGGGAACCCAAGAATGCTCCTCCGGACCGTATCCCCTCCAGTAAGCCAAATACTGTACACGGCCCCTGGACATACGAGAGTCAATAATGCTCGGAGACATGAAAAACATTGGAGATGCGCATTGCAGGAGGAAGGTCAAGAGCGTAGGCCACAGGATTGACCTGTCGGAGTATTCAAAAAGGACCAACATAACGGGGAGCCAGTTTATTGGAAGGCACATGAAGGTTCAAGTTGTGGGAGGACAGCCAAACTCTCTCACCAACCTGGTAGGAAGACTTGGGCAGACGCCTACGATCAGCCTGGATCTTTTGGCGCTGTATAGAACGAAGAAGGCAATCCTGAATCTGCACCCACGTGGAGCGGAGTTGCCAGAGATGCTCCTCCAAAGCCGGAATACCCTGAGACATGAATGAATTGGTTAATAAGTATGGTTGAAACCCATAATTCGCCATGAACGGGGATAACTTGGAAGAAGCATTAATAGCACTACTACGAGCAAATTCTGCCCAAGGTAACAGTTCAGACCAATTATTTTGGTGATCTGAGACATAGCAACGGAGGAACTAATCTAGAGCTTGATTAGACCGTTCCGCAGCCCCATTGGATTGAGGGTGATATGCCGAGGAGAAGGAAAGCTGGATCCCCATTTGAGCACAAAAGGAACGCCAAAATCTGGAGACAAACTGGCTACCCCGGTCTGACACTATCTCCTTGGGTAACCCATGTAAACGGAAGACCTCCCGGGCAAAAATTGAAGCAAGCTCCTGAGCGGTAGGCAACTTTATCAAGGGAATGCAATGTGACATTTTAGAAAAACGGTCAACCACAATAAGGATAACAGTATTGCCATTGGAAACAGGGAGCTCGACAATGAAGTCCATGGAAAGATGTGTCCAAGGACGCTCACCATTAGCAATAGGTTGAAGAGCAATAGGTTGAAGAAGACCCACAGGAAGACGTCGAGGAGTCTTATTCTGTGCACAAACTGAGCAGGAGGCAACATATGCAGCAACATCAGAACGAATACCTGGCCACCAGAATTGTCGAGTGACAGACCAAATCATTTGTTTCTTACCTGGGTGACTTGCGGCTTTAGGATAGTGGTAAGTGTGCAAAAGTTAAGTTTGAAAATTCTCAGGAACAAAACACTTACCACTAGGTTTCTCAGGAGGTGCATTGGTTTGTGCAGCCAGGATCTCTTCCCCCAAGGGAGAAGTCAAATTAGTATGTATGGTAGCTAAAATATGGTCAGGAGGTATAACAGGAGTAGGTACAGACTCCTCCTTGGACAGAGGCAAAAATTGTTGAGAGAGGGCATCAGCCCTAGCATTCTTACTACCAGGTAGGTAGGAGACCACATAATTAAACAGAGACAAAAATAGCACCCATGTGGCCTGTTGCGCGACAAACGTTTTGCTTCAGATAGATAAGTTAAATTCTTGTGGTCAGTAAGAATGAGCACTGGCACGCTAGTAGCATCGAAAAGATGCCTACATTCCTTGAGTGCCAAAATTATAGCCAGTAATTCCCTGTTGCCAATTTCATAATTGCACTCCACTGGAGACAATTTCTTAAAAAAGAAACCACATGGAGGCAAGTAACTGTCAGGCGTAGGACGTTGAGACAAGAGGGCACCTACTCCAGTCTCAGACACATCGACCTCAAGAACAAAAGGCAGGACAGGGTTAGGATGAGCCATGACTAAGAACCAGTTGCTGGTTTGAAACGTTGTTGTACTATGGACCCTATGTGAATAAAGGTTTTTTAAATATATTTTTGGAGGCTGGAAATCCTTTTGATTAAATGTTATTGGGGTTTGGCAAACCCTTTTCCTGTGCCCCAAAGACTTTGCAAGAGGTGCTGTCTTCCCCTGTGAATTGTGAGTGTATGAGGATGTCGTCTAAGTACACCACAACACACTGTTGCAACATATCTCGTAGGACATCATTAATAAATTCCTGGAAAACAGCAGGAGCATTACATAGGCCAAAGGGCATTAAAATATACTCATAATGCCCGCCCCTGGTGTTAAACGCTGTTTTCCATTCGTGGCCCTCCTTAATCCTAATCAGATTGTACGCTCCTCTCAAATCAAGTTTATTAAAGACCGTAGCTCCCTTGAGGCAGTCAAAGAGTTCCGTAATGAGCGGAATAGGCTAAGTATTCTTAATAGTAAGACGATTAAGACCCCTATAATCAATGCATGATCTTAACTCGCCACCCTTTTTCTTCACAAAGAAGAAGCCAGCCCCTGCAGGAGAGCAGGATTTGCGGATGATCCCCAGCGACAGAGCATTGGCAACATACTCCTCCATAGCACTATTCTCTGCAACAGACAGAGGGTAAACCCGGCCCCGAGGAGGAATGGCTCCGGGTTGCAGGTCTATGGCACAATCATAAGACCGGTAAGGAGGCAACGTACCGGCACGCACCTTGTCAAAAACGTCTAGGAACTCTCGGTACTCCTCTGGCAATTGAGATACCGAAGAAGTGCACAAGACTTTAACTGGTTTCCGAAGACAAGTGGAAATACATTGCGGGGACCACGACAAAATTTCGGACCTGCGCCAGTTGAGACTGGGATTGTGCTTTTGAAGCCAGAGATAACCCAGAACAACCGGAAAATGCGGAGAGTTTATCACCTGGAACTGGAGGGTTTCAAAATGGAGAGCCCCAACAGCCATGGACAACGGAGCAGTTTTGTGAGTAACGAGTGCGGGCTGAAGGGGCCTGCCATCAATGGCCTCAATAGCAAGCGGAACGGACCAAGGCAAAACAGGAATGGAGTGCTTTGATACAAAAGCACTGTCAATGAAATAGCCCGCAGCACCGGAGTCAACAAGAGCCTGGGTGACTATGGAGTCCACCCAGGAAAGGACAACCATGACCAAAGGTTTCTCCTTAAGTGGTTCCGGGGACGAGGATAAACCACCCAAGGTCTGCCCTGACAGGACCTTAGGTGTGAGCGTTTCCCGGCCGTGTAGGACAAGACTTCAAAAGGTGGCCCTGTAACCCACAATAGAGGCAGAGCCCCTCCCTCCTCCTAAAGGCCCTCTCCGCTGCGGAGAGACGCGTGAATGCCAACTGCATCGGCTCAGCAGTACCTGGTGACTCGGGACCAGGAGGCATGGGAGGAGAGGGAGGCATGGGTGGGAACAAACACATAGGAGACAAAGGAAGAGGAGGCTTCCGCAAGCGCTCCTTGAAAGAGGGCCTCTCTCTGAGTCTGATGTCAATTAGGATCAAAAAAGACACCAATGCCTAGAGATCCTCTGGTAAATCTCTTGCAGCAACTTCGTCTTTAATCGCATCAGAGAGACCATGAAAGAAGGAGGCAACAAGGGCTTCATTGTTCCAAACAACCTGTGTGGCAAGCGTACGGAACTCAATAGCATACTGAGCAACAGATCTTGTACCTTGCTGAATGGACATGAGTCGTTTAGCAGTAGAGAAGGAGCGAGCCGGAACATCAAACACCCTTCGAAAGGAGGCCACAAATTCAGGGTAATTTTAAATCACAGGGAGAAATCCCACCTTAGCACTGTCAGAGGGAAACGCCTGAGGTAACATCTTAAAGTAAATGCCCATCTGGTTTAAAAACCCTCTGCACTGAATAGGATTGCCTCCATATCGCTGAGGTAGAGGTGCAGAACCGGACATGCTCCTGGTAGGACTTGGTGCAGCAGTGGAAACAGGAGCAGCCATAACTTGTGGGACACTTTGGTCCAAATGTGCAGTGCGAGTCAGCAGGGTTTGAAGGGCTAGTGCAAATTGATGAAGCAGTGATTCTGTTCATCCATCCTGGAAATGATGGCAGGTAAAGGTGGATTATTAGCACCATCAGGATTCATGGCCTTTGCATAATGTCAGGGTGCCAGGAATCAGACTGAGACGAGAAGTGCAAAAATAATCACACCTTTATTAATAACAAAAAAATAATAAAAAGTCCACAAGTCAAATAACAAGCCAGGAGTCAAAACCAGAGCTGGTAGTCAGACGAGCCAAGTCAGGAGCCAAAGCGAATAGTCAGACGAGCCGGAATCAGGAACAAGGAAAACAGCAGAGTCAGGAACAAGCCAGGGATCAAGAACCAGGAAGGATGTCAGACAGCCAGGTAAAATACAGGAACTCTCACAAACAGGTCTGAGACAACGCAAAGGCAAAGCATACTGAACAGAGGCCCTTTAAATAATAAGTGATGACCTCACAATCCTAAGACTGCATCCTGTCTCACACTGATGATGCACACCAGTCTGGCCATAAAAGGAAGTGCAGGAAATGAGCAGCATCCCCCACAATGCACCATAGTCAGCAAGAGAGGTGAGTAAAATGGCTGCCAGCAGCACATGGCAAACAAAACAGGGAAAAAACACTGACAGTCAGGCCTTGGTTAGGATCAAGCCTGTGTTCAAACCAGTTACTCCTCCATGGAGTCTTAATTTAGTTCTTAAAGTTCTCCAAGGATCTCCGTTTGAGCCTATGTATTCCTTAGATATTAAGTTGTTATCCTGGAAAATTTTATTTCTTGTGGCTATATCTTCTGCTCGGAGAGTGTCAGAGCTCTCGTCATTACAGTATGAGTCTCCTTATCTTATTTTCCTTTCAAATAAGGTAGTTTTACATACTAAATTAGGATTTCTTCCTAAGGTTGTTTCTGACCGGAACATTAATCAGGAGATTGTTGTTCCTTCCTTGTGTCCTAATCCTTCTTCTCAGAAGGAAAGACTTCTGCACAATTTGGACGTGGTCCGCGCTTTAAAGTTTTATTTACAGGCGACTAAGGACTTTCCTCAATCTTCTTCTTTGTTTGTGGTTTTCTCAGGAAAACGTAAGGGACAGAAATCTATGGCTATTTCTCTTTCTTTTTGGCTGAAGAGTATAATACGTTTTGCATATGAGACTGCTGGACAGCGGCCTCCCGAGAGAGTTATGGCTCATTCCACGAGGGCTGTTGCTTCCTCATGGGCGTTCAAAAATGAAGCTTTTGTGGATCAGATTTGCAAGGCTCCAACTTGGTCTTCTATTCACACTTTTTCAAAGTTCTACAAATTTTACACTTTTGCCTCGGCTGAGGCAGCTTTTGGGAGAAAGGTTCTTCAAGCAGTGGTGCCTTCCATTTAGGTTCCCTGTCTTGTCCCTCCCGTATCATCTGTGTACTCTAGCTTGGGTATTGAGTCCCATTAGTAATAAAGATGATCCATGGACTCATTGTGTCATAAAAAAGAAAAGAAAATGTATGCTTTACCTGATAAATTTATTTATTTTTTGACACGATGAGTCCACGGCCTGCCCTGTGTTTTTAGACAGGTTGTGGGTTATTGTAAACTTCAGACACCTCTGCACCTTGGCTTTTCCTTTCTCTTCCTAACTTCGGTCGAATGACTGGAGTGGGAGGGAAGGGAGGAGCTATTTAACAGCTCTGCTGTGGTGCTCTTTGCCTCCTCCTGCTGACCAGGAGGTGAATATCCCATTAGTAATTAAGATGATCCGTGGACTCATCGTGTCAAAAAAATTTTTTTTTATCAGGTAAGCATAAATTTTCTTTTTTTTTTCTCTGTAAATTTTGCTGTTTTCTTTTGCCTTATTATTGATTTTTGTCTTCTGCCTTTTATTTGGTAAGAAACAATTTAACCCTTAATAAGTATGGCCCTCACTCCAAAATGTTTTTAGACTTTATTCTTGAAAAATTTTAATCACACATGGGGATCTTTTCTCACAAATATTTTAATATTAGCTTGTATGGCATTTTAGTAAATGTATTAAATGTACATAAAATAATTAGAATTTATAAAAACATAAAAAAAGTGTAAAAAAATTTTCTCACTCGTTTTCTCTCATTTTCTCTCGCTCTCTTTCTCTCGCTCTCTTTCTCTCTCATTGAAAACATTTATACAATTACAAATATATATTTAAGAATTGTATGTTATTTTAACATGTCCGGTATAGTTCATAAAGCCCTTATACACTTTCTTCTCAAAAACACTATGGGAGAGCTTTAATAAGCAGTGGATGGTGCTTTCTCCGTTCCAATGTTTCCGGCTCTCCGGAAACATAAGTTAAGAAGCATCGGTCGCAAGACCGCTGCTCCTTAACTTGTTCGCTAGGTGGCGGACTGCAATCATCCCGGTCAGATATGATCTAGATGATTGACACTCCCTGCTAGCGGCCGATTGCCCGCGAATGTGCAGGGGGCAGCATTGCTACAGCGAAACATGTCCACCTGGGGTTTAATAAATTGACCCCCATGTCTGACTTACCAGGTAACATCAGTAGTACAAGAACTGCAGAATTGTAGTGAATTTTGTTGCTACAATGTTTTTGCACCGACCATAGGATGTATAATCGGTTGCTAGCTGTCACTATTTAATGCAACTGCCTGGCTGCTGCAATAACTTTTTATTAAGGTTGGTTAGGCTGGAAGTTGCTCCTTGTAGTCTCAGCTGGTATACCAATGTAACAAAAAGGAGTACATGGTTTAATATCTAGATATATATGCTGGGCATATCCCAACCATAAAATTGCCTGTATCATTATTATTATCGGTTATTTGTAGAGCGCCAACAGATTACGCATATCATAAATATTTCAAATGACAACACCTACTCCAGTAACTCCTGAATTATTGTTACTTCCCCAACCTAAATCCTCCTCTCTGTACTGCAACTCTTCCCAGTTATTTTTACCCAAAGACCTTCTAATTGGTGCCCATGTAAGGAAAACCGTACACAAAGAACCACTCACACAAGGGACCCTCCTCATAGCACCTCCACTGTTAAAGGGCCATTATAGTGGGAAAAATGGCATGGTCAAGTTATAACATATCATTTTAGCACTAGTGACTAGTGTTTCACACCCACAAAATACTGCCTGAGAGCTGCAGAGAACTGCTTTTCCTGAGCATAAACTACATGTGAGATAATCAGAAACCGCAGTTGCACAGCTGGGTCATGCTACTACTGCTGCTTATTGGCCCACTGTGGGTTAAACAATATAGTTGCAGGGTCAATAGTGCTAAAATTAAGTGCTTTAATAAATTAGAGACAGTCAGTTTTTCACTATAACGGCCCTATAAATTCTCTCAGCACAAGAATAATAAATAAAAAGTAGTTTCAGCCATGTTCTGTAAGTATGCACTTTAAGGCTTGGATCCTTATCTTCCGCCACATCAAAAAAGGGCTCTTATATCTTGATGGATTCCCTCAATCCTCATGTCCTTTTTCTGCTTCTTCCAGTTGTAAAGAAAATTAGTTTTTGGGTGCACTTAGGGCGAGATTTAATATAGTCCGGCGGACAGGGGCATATATGTACCCCTGTCCTCCCAACACTGCATCTAGTGGGCAGCAATACGCTGCCATCATTTATCATTGCACACTATGGCAGCCAATTGCATGCCACATTACAGGTGGTGAAGTGGGTTATTAACTAATGACCACTGCTTCTTAAATCTCGGCTGCAGGTTCACTCATGGGAACCTGCAGCTGACAACACTACGACCCTTTGATAAATCTGAGCCTTATTGGCAAGTTTGAAATCTATCCCACTGAGCGTCATTAACAGTTAAAAAAAAGTACCATTTATTTGCATACAACTTTTGAATATATTATTCATGAAAGGTTATTCTTCTTAATGAGTTGTACTGTTTGCTAGTGTTTGTTTCTTTTCATGGTATTATTATTATTTTTATTATGTGTTTTAAAGGATTATTAAATAGAGTAGAATAGCATAGTCAAAAAATGCATAATTAATTTCAAATGATTGCTGTTTTTCTTCTGACAAATTTCTGTCCCATTTTTCTTCCCCTGTATCATGCAACAGCCATCAGCCAATCACAAATGCACATATATATATATATATATATATATATATATATATATATATATATATATATATAATGAATTCTTGCACATGCTCAGTATGAGCTGGTGCTTTAAAGTGTGAAAATAAAAAGCTTGTGCACATTTTAATAATTAAAGTGAATTGAAAACTTTTTTTTAAATTACATGCTTTATCTTAATCAAGAAAGTCTAATTTTGACTATGGTTTTCTTTTAATTGTTGTGACCTAATACCCTTCTAATTCACTTTTATACAAGGAGCTGGAGGTAGAAGCAGGTTTAGACAACCTATCGGTTGACCCACATACCGGGGATATTTGGACAGGAGCACACCCTTATTTATGGAAGTTGTTTCATTACAATAAAGAAAATCTTCCTTGGTCAGAGGTTAGTATCACATTCATTTTATATTTAAAACATAACTTGAAAATATAAACAACAAATATGATTCCATGCATATAATGTAGCTACAGCTATATCTAAGCTAATGCCACTCTAATTACACTGGTAATATTCCAATACAATTATATAAATAGATATAGCATGATTGCATTATAATCTTCAAAACGTCTCATCTCATTGAAGTGCTGTAGCGCTTTTAATTATGGTAAACTTTAACTTTTTTCTCAATAACTTTATCATTTTTCAAATTACTAGTAGCCTACAGATACTAAGGAGGATTTGGGTGAAACCAAATTGCTGTAACCGTTTATGTTTAACTCTTGAAGAACAGAAAAAAACCACCTACAAACAGTTGAAAGCGCTAAACACCGATCAAATTTATATTGGAAGTGATTATTGAATAATAAGCTTCCCATAAACAATGCTTAAAATGAATATTTATTTTTCTCTCATAAAATGGTGAGAGTCCCTGAGATCATTACACTCCAGTCCTCTAGTAAAAGACAAAAACACCCTTACAGAGCTTTAGTCCCAGCCACTATCCCAGAATCCCTCAGTCAATTTTTGCCTGCAAGGGTTCTCTAACCAATAGGGTTCTTTCCCCACCAGAGTGTCTATTAAGGTACCAAGGGAAAAATAGAAGTTTCAGCCAGGCAGTGAGAATCTTCTGACAGTGCGGAGATGTCACAGACCTCCCAGATGAAATGCAAATTTATCTTGCAATCCCCTGGTCTACAGTTTTCTGCTCCTTGTGAGATCTTCGGCACTGTGCTTGTACTGCCCCGGATCAGCCCATCTACTGAAAGCTGTTATCTGCAGCTGAGATAAGCACAGTAGACAAAGGTGCTGACAGGTAAGTACTTTGTACCTTCATGGCCCACCAGCTATTAGCATGAACATGTAGACATGATTCACATAGCCTGGGGACATGTACACACAACATTTTTTTATCCCTTTTGCTTTAAGAATACCACAACTGGCTTTAGCAGATCTCATACCTATACAAGTGCTATGAATATCACCACTGTACCTGGAAATTTATTTAAGGCTCTCCAGTAACCCATAGTGCTCTAAAAATATTAAAAAAATATATATTTTTTACTGTGGAAAGGCTTTACTACTTTCCATATTTCAGGGTGTGGTAAGGGTTAAATTGTTGCCGCAAAGTTTGTGCTCCTTTTTCTGACTTATCTCTGAGATACAGAAGCCATCTTGTACCAGAAGATTTCTTACCTGTGCCTGTACAGTTCTATGAGAGAGTGTCTTTTAACTCGGAATATGCATTATTTAAACATTTCTGTTCTGCTTTTACAAGGGACTAGTCTATTGACTTATTACCTATAATAAAAGGTGTCACAAATATCTATATTTCCCTGCTGGAGTTATCCTGTTATGCTGTGTGCCTCTTTTTTTTACTGCTAACTGTACTTAATTACTAAAATGCCTTCCCATCTACAGATCCAGTAAACCCCTCATATTACTGCTTACTTCTAAGGATATTATTGTGTGTGTGTCCGCCATGCTCAGCAGTACTTCTCTGGTGTTGAGTTTACATATATACTAGACAGGAATTGCTGCTCTACCATTGGGCTAGAGTTGTCAGCTACCCCTAAAATTAAAAAATAATAATAATATTCAATCTCCCATTTCTGTGCTGATGGCTGCCATGCCTCCTTCAATGTATTACAGACAGACCCACACATGTGGCAGAAGGTGAATCTTCACAGCCCTTTAGTTTTCCAGGATCTTCCTTACTGAGGGACTTATCTAGCCCCCCCAACAGTTAATTGGGGTGCTTTGCAATCAGACATGTCCTCTTCTGATGATGGCTTCTGACACTCAGGACCTCCCCTCCAAAGAATGAGGATAATGTGTCCTTTAACTCAGGCTGAAACAATCCTACCGTGTTGTAGGAGTGTAATGTGCTTGCAGATGGTTGAAGTTACACTACTCCTGACAAGCTAGCTTCTATAAGGATTATATAAATTCCTTTTGTCTGCTACTTAGCAGCCCTCTGACTTCCCTGTGCCTGAGTCAGTCACCGGAATAATGACCAAGGTATGGAACAGGCCTGGACTGCCTCCTGTTTTGTCAGTTCTACTACTGCCTTTCAAGTTGGAGGTGTGAGAAACAGTCCAACACTGAATGGGCAATTCTACAGATGGACCACAATTCCTTTAGAATATAGTACCTTTTTTTAAAGATCCATTGGGTATGGATCCTCATAGATGGTCTTTCCAGCTAGAGGAATTCCAGTTCACCTAGCTGTAAGTGTGCCTTTTGTTTTTTTTAATAACTTTATTTTTGAAATTTTTCTCAGGGTAAACCCGATCAGCATCACATAGCATTACACAATTATATTCATCATTTGACACAACAGTGTATAACACAGTATAGACTTTTCAATGCGGCTGGGTCTGTTTTAAGTTCATAAAGTCTTTTCTTGAGCCATGTGAGGCGGTCAGGCCCCTTTTGTACTTAAAACAATTATAACAAAACATAACCTCAATAACAAGAAGAAAAAAAAAAAGAAAATAACTAAGAATAAAATAAAATAATGAAAATAAAATAAGAATAAGAATAAGATAAATAATTAGGTAAGAGATAATGGCAATCAGCATCAAAGAGATCAGTAACATTGTAAGATTATACATTTCGAGGTATATTAGAAATTTACTCCTAGGCACCAACCGCACATTGGTGAATACTTCATCAATACCCATGTAAGTCACATCCTGCGTTAAGTATGATTGTGCGTGTGCAGGTCTGTTACATAGTTTGCAAATATTGAAAAACCTTGAACATCCCTAAAATCAGATGCAGTATTGCCAATAATTAACACCAGATACAAAACATGAGACATAAAACCATCTAGGTACCTTCGCTATGTAAGTGTAATTATATTCAGGCTTCTGCTACGGCGGATGGCTGTGGTCCCCATCCATGGGTCTCCTTACTTGACCAAGGGTCCTTCAAGTCAGTCAGTCATGGTCAGTTTAAGAGTCAGAGTCAGATTCTGAGGTGTACCAGCGTCCACGCAAGTTTTCAGTCAGCAAAGGGACGTAATACTTTTTTCCTGAGGCCCTTCGGTAGGTACATGATGTATGCATCCCACTTGTTCATAAATGATTTAATTCTAGCATCTTGGTCACTTTGCGTGTCTGCAAGTTCTGCCAGGAATTGCTGGTATATTGCGTGGATTAGTTTTTTGAAGGGGGGTTCCCTATTTTTAACCCAGTATTGCAGGATCAATCTCCTAGCCATGAGCACCACGAGGTTAAAGAACCTCTGGTGGTTGGGAGATGGAGAGGTGTCTTGAAAAAGGAATATATTAGCTACCGTTATAGTTATATCTGTAGTGAGTACTTTTGACAGCCAAAATCTGGTCTTGCCCCAAAATCTCCGCAGTTTCGGGCAGTCCCATACCAGGTGTACCAAGTCTGGGGTATGAGCTGAGCACTTAGGGCACTCATCTACAGCATCTTGAACCCATTTGGATCGGATGTGGGGTGTTATATATGCATGGTGCAGGAATTTAGTTTGTGTTTCTCGTAGGCTCTCTGAAAGGGTGGCTACTCTGACCCTAGTTATGCTCTGTGTGATATGTTCTTCCGTGATTTCAGGGATCCTCTGCTCTTGCCACTTAGTAGTGATGTCATCCATTGTTTGTGGTTCGTGATGTGCGACTATCAGTTTGTAAATGGGGGATATGGAGTGTTGTCCTTGAGCTGCCATGTTGCAGAGGGAAGTAATCTTGGTTAGTAGTCTGTCAGTAGGCTTTGCACATAGTGTCTACTCTGGAAAATAAGCAAATCTGTGTGTGATAGGGAGGGCGTACTGCGTTCGTAGGTCGTTGGAGGGGTGCATCTGATGTGTCAGGGGGTTAATCAGTTGTGCTACTGTGGTCAAACCCTTTTGTTCCCAGTGTTGAAAGACAGTTGTGGTATACCCTGGAATGAAGTTAGGGTTCCCTTGGAGCGGTAAGTATTTGCTAAGTGTGAACTTTATCCCCCATGTTTTGCATAGTTTGGCCCAGGCTCTCAGCGGGTCTCTGAAAAGTATGTTTTGCTTTATGTGTGGGGGAAGTGTCGCCACCGATGTGTGTGGGAGAAAGGCCGGGTGTATGGGTGTCAGGAGTTCTCTTTCCACAGGAGGAGAGAAGTAATCTGATTGGGTCAGCCATCCCACCACTATCTTAGATAGAGATGCCCAATTGTACCATTAGGGAGACCAAGTCCACCCGCCCTAAATGGCATTGCCAGATGAAGTCTATTAATTCTCGGTTTTCTATGTTGCCAGACAAATTTGCCAAACAGAGCCGACAAGGTGCTAAGATCTCATTTGGTCAGTAAGGCCTAGATTTGGAGTTCGGCGGTAGCCGTCAAAACCAGCGTTAGAGGCTCCTAACGCTGGTTTTGGCCGCCCGCTGGTATTTGGAGTCAGTGATTAAAGGGTCTAACGCTCACTTTTCAGCCGTGACTTTTCCATACCGCAGATCCCCCTACGCCATTTGCGTAGCCTATCTTTTCAATGGGATCTTTCTAACGCCGGTATTTAGAGTCGTTTCTGAAGTGAGCGTTAGAGCTCTAACGACAAGATTCCAGCCGCCTGAAAATAGCAGGAGTTAAGAGCTTTCTGGCTAACGCCGGTTCATAAAGCTCTTAACTACTGTACCCTAAAGTACACTAACACCCATAAACTACCTATGTACCCCTAAACCGAGCTCCCCCCACATCGCCGCCACTCGATTAAAATTTTTAACCCCTAATCTGCCGACCGCCACCTACGTTATACTTATGTACCCCTAATCTGCTACCCCTAACACCGCCGACCCCTATATTATATTTATTAACCCCTAACCTGCCCCCCACAACATCGCCGCCAGCTACTTAAAATAATTAACCCCTAATCTTCCGACCGCAAAGCGCCGCCACCTACGTTATCCCTATGTACCCCTAATCTGCTACCCCTAACACCGCCGACCCCTATATTATATTTATTAACCCCTAATCTGCCCCCCACAACGTCGCCGACACCTGCCTACACTTATTAACCCCTAATCTGCCGAGCGGACCTGAGCGCTACTATAATAAAGTTATTAACCCCTAATCCGCCTCACTAACCCTATCATAAATAGTATTAACCCCTAATCTGCCCTCCCTAACATCGCCGACACCTACCTTCAATTATTAACCCCTAATCTTCCGATCGGAGCTCACCGCTATTCTAATAAATGGATTAACCCCTAAAGCTAAGTCTAACCATAACACTAACACCCCCCTAAGTTAAATATAATTTTTATCTAACGAAATAAATTAACTCTTATTAAATAAATGATTCCTATTTAAAGCTAAATACTTACCTGTAAAATAAATCCTAAAATAGCTACAATATAAATTATAATTATATTATAGCTATTTTAGGATTAATATTTATTTTACAGGCAACTTTGTAATTATTTTAACCAGGTACAATAGCTATTAAATAGTTAAGAACTATTTAATAGTTACCTAGTTAAAATAATAACAAATTTACCTGTAAAATAAATCCTAACCTAAGATATAATTAAACCTAACACTACCCTATCAATAAAATAATTAAATAAACTACCTACAATTACCTACAATTAACCTAACACTAAACTATCAATAAATTAATTAAACACAATTCCTACAAATAAATACAATTAAATAAACTAGCTAAAGTACAAAAAATAAAAAAGAACTAAGTTACAGAAAATAAAAAAATATTTACAAACATAAGAAAAATATTACAACAATTTTAAACTAATTACACCTACTCTAAGCCCCCTAATAAAATAACAAAGACCCCCAAAATAAAAAATTCCCTACCCTATTCTAAATTAAAAAAGTTACAAGCTCTTTTACCTTACCAGCCCTGAACAGGGCCCTTTGCGGGGCATGCCCCAAGAAGTTCAGCTCTTTTGCCTGTAAAAAAAAACATACAATACCCCCCCCCCCAACATTACAACCCACCACCCACATACCCCTAATCTAACCCAAACCCCCCTTAAATAAACCTAACACTAATCCCCTGAAGATCTTCCTACCTTGTCTTCACCATCCAGGTATCACCGATCCGTCCTGGCTCCAAGATCTTCATCCAACCCAAGCGGGGGTTGGCGATCCATAATCCGGTGCTGAAGAGGTCCAGAAGAGGCTCCAAAGTCTTCCTCCTATCCGGCAAGAAGAGGACATCCGGACCGGCAAACATCTTCTCCAAGCGGCATCTTCGATCTTCTTCCATCCGGAGCGAAGCGGCAGGATCCTGAAGACCTCCAGCGCGGAACATCCATCCGGACCGACGACTGAACGACGAATGACTGTTCCTTTAAGGGACGTCATCCAAGATGGCGTCCCTCGAATTCCGATTGGCTGATAGGATTCTATCAGCCAATCGGAATTAAGGTAGGAATTTTCTGATTGGCTGATGGAATCAGCCAATCAGAATCTAGTTCAATCCGATTGGCCGATCCAATCAGCCAATCAGATTGAGCTCGCATTCTATTGGCTGATCGGATTAAATATTAATCCTAAAATAGCTATAATATAATTATAATTTATATTGTAGCTATATTAGGGTTTATTTTACAGGTAAGTATTTAGCTTTAAATAGGAATCATTTATTTAATAAGAGTTAATTTATTTCGTTAGATAAAAATTATATTTAACTTAGGGGGGTGTTAGTGTTAGGGTTAGACTTAGCTTTAGGGGTTAATCCATTTATTAGAATAGCAGTGAGCTCCGCTCGGAAGATTAGGGGTTAATAATTGAAGGTAGGTGTCGGCGATGTTAGGGAGGGCAGATTAGGGGTTAATACTATTTATGATAGAGTTAGTGAGGCGGATTAGGGGTTAATAACTTTATTATAGTAACGCTCAGGTCCGCTCGGCAGATTAGGGGTTAATAAGTGTAGGCAGGTGTCGGCGACGTTGAGGGGGGCAGATTAGGGGTTAATAAATATAATATAGGGGTCGGCGATGTTAGGGCAGCAGATTAGGGGTACATAGGGATAACGTAGGTTGCGGCGGTTTACGGAGCGGCAGATTAGGGGTTTAAAAAAATATGCAGGGGTCAGCGATAGCGGGGGGGGCAGATTAGGGGTTAATAAGTGTAAGGTTAGGGGTGTTTAGACTCGGGGTACATGTTAGAGTGTTAGGTGCAGACCTAGGAAGTGTTTCCCCATAGGAAACAATGGGGCTGCGTTAGGAGCTGAACGCTGCTTTTTTGCAGGTGTTAGGTTTTTTTTCAGCTCAAACAGCCCCATTGTTTCCTATGGGGGAATCGTGCACGAGCACGTTTTTGAGGCCGGCCGCGTCCGTAAGCAACTCTGGTATCGAGAGTTGCATTTGCGGTAAAAATGCTCTACGCTCCTTTTTTGGAGCCTAACGCAGCATTTGTTTGAACTCTCGATACCAGTGTTAAATTTATGGTGCGGCCAGAAAAAAGCCCGCGGAGCGTTAACAGCCCTTCTACCGCCGAACTCCAAATCTAGGCCTTTGAGAGGTAGCATCTGTAGGGGATAAAGTAATTTCGGTAGTATAATCATTTTCAGGAGTTGGGTTCTACCCGTGAGTGATAAAGGTAGATTCCTCCAGCCTGTCATCTGATTTTGAATGTGAGTTATTGTTCTGCCTATATTTAGGTGGTACAATTTGTTCACATCGATATGGAGATGTATTCCCAGGTATGTGAAGGTGCCCTTAGTTACTTTAAAGTCAATGCCCTGCAGTTGTGTTTTATTTGTATTACGTAGCCATGTTAATTCGGATTTGTCTATGTTGATTTTATAACCGGAAACATTACTGAATAGTTCTAAGATGCGTAATATTTCGGGTAGGTTAGTGTGTGGATTGGGGACATATAATAGGAGATCATCAGCATATAAAGATAAGTGTACAGTCTGTCTGTGAATTTTTAGGCCCTCACTATGTTGGCGGATGTAGCATGCCAGGGGCTCAATTGCCAAATTGAAGAGTAGTGGCGACACTGTCTGGTTCCTCTTTCTAGGCGGAATGAGGGGGATATTTGACCATTAATGAGTATGGAAGCTGAGGGTGAAGTGTATAGTTGTTGGAGTGCTTGAAGGAAGTGCCCATTTATGCCAAACTGTTCTAGAGAGGTATAGAGGTGGTCCCATTCTATTCTATCGAATGCTTTTTCGGGGTCGATGGCGAGTAAACATGCATCTACATTGGGTTTTTGATGTTCTGTATAATATGAGTTGCAGTAGTGAGCTATGACAGCAAGTGTTTTCCTAATGTTAATTACTGAGGATCTATTCTTAATGAAGCCAGTTTGGTCTGAAGTGTGCCTTTTGTTGTTGCAGCTATTTTGGTCTAATGTGACGTATCCTTGAAAGATATTCAGGATCCATTAAGCTTCTTATGACCACTAACATTTGTGATTCAGCTGTGAAGATGGTGCGTGTTATTGCTAAAACCATCACTGTGGCAGCCAGATGTGCCTTACGGCTTAAGTCATGGTTTGCAAATATAACTTCTAAAATCAGACTGTTGACAGTTCCCTCTCAGTGCAATGCCCCATTTGGCCCAGGGCTTGATCAGGCCAAAGGCACTGGTGGTAAGGAAGCATTCAAAAGTACAAAGGTAAAATAGGCCTTTTCATTCCCAAAAGCCTACCTTTTTATCCCAGAGGTCAAGTTCACTCTAGACTTCTTTCAGGCCTACCACGTTTTGGTCCATGACCAAGTATGCCAAGAACTCTACTCTCACCTCATAGTCTTCATGAAAGTGTGCCACCTACTGTGAACAAGGTTATTGCAGGGCAGATTAGAGCTTTTTGAAAAGCATGGAAAGGTCTATTCAACCTGTTAGGTATTAGAGATTGTATCTTAAAGATACAGAATCACATTTTCATTCAAATATCTCGAGAAGTTCTTCTCTCCCATGTTGCCCAAGATCTAATAAGGCCAGGGCCCTGCTATTGCTGTAGAAGACGTATCAGTAAAATAAAAGTGATTGCCCTGTTTTCCTAATAGAACAGGGTCAGGGATTCTACTACAACCTTTTGTAGTCCAAACAAGCAGGTTACCTTCATCTTTTTCAAGATGTATAATCTCTCTAAATAAATTCCTGAAGGTTCTTACCTTTAAGATGGATACCATTGCACTATTCTTCCTGTAGTGCGAAAGGCTAAGTTTATGTCTACCATAGACATGTCTATGGCATATTCCATTTCACAGTATCCATGTGAAGTTCTTAGGTTTGTCTGTCTAAGCAGGCATTAACAGTTGTGGCTCTATCATTTTTGGCCTTGCTACAGTCCCCAGGTTGTTCACAGTTGTTCTTAATAATGGTGCCTCAAGTCAAGGGCATCTCAGTAGTGCCTTATTTGGAAAATAATTATTTATCTATCTTGAGAAATTGGAATTTTTTTAAATTTTGCTCATATATTTTTATGGTCTTTGTTCCCTGTGGAATTTAGTTTTGTTTCTATGGATTTTATGTAAAAACAGGAATACATTATACTACTTCCTTCTCTTTATAACTTTGATTAAATAATTAAATGTTATTGCAAGGCATGCTGTAGTGTATCTCTTTTGTGTCAATATTTTTCAATATTAATATTAGATTGTGTGATAGGGGTTATTCAAAATCCATAATTTTGCCACAGGGCTCACTTGTTTCTAAGACTCGAGTCTCCTCCTAAAATAAATTTTAGACAGAAAAATGCAGAGAAAAACAATAACATTCTTAGTATTCTTTGTTTGAAACATTTCATGAAAGTAGTGGATTTGATGGTTGCTGCTCTGAAGCAGTTCCCTTTGCCAGATTTCATCTTCAAATACTATAGCTGTACTTTCAACAGCTATAGACAGCTTATTTTTATTAATAAATTAATTTTAAAAAAAACACATAAAAATATGTATAAACTGGTTACTAGCATACAGCTGCCAGCATCGAAGATGGTGGAGACCATTAGGATGGGGGGAGGGTTAGAAAGATGTTTGGGAGGGATCAGGGAGGTAGAACGCTAATGACGGATCCTACACTGCAGAAAATAAAAAATAACTTTATTAAAAAACAAACAAAAATCTGTCTGCCAGTACCTAAGATGGTGGTGAGGAGTGTGGGCTGTCAAGCTGCTCTTCTAATTACCAAAAAGCAATGGTCATGCATGTCTGCTATTTCTGAAAAAAGGGGATCCTAGAGAAGCTTTTATAACCATTTGTGTTTTGACTACATACACGGTATGTAAATAATTTCAGTGAGATATCCAAAGTTTGTGAAAAAGTTAGCTATTTTTTTAATATGATCCCATTTGGAGGTGAAACAGGGGAATAAAATATACCAAAATAGGCCTAGATCAATATCTTTGGGCTGTCTACAAAACCAAAAGGCATGGGTTGTACTTTTGGAAAGTTAGCCTTGCCTTGGCAAGGAAGGTGCCTGAGTTTCTGCTCATTTTTTTTTTATTTCACAAGAATCACTAAGCTACTGCAGTTCTTGGCTTTTTGACGTAATACCTTTCACTTATTACTGTTCATTTCACTAGAGCAGTAAGACCAAAGAATATTTTCCGCCAGGCTATTTAGTTTTCTTATTTTTGCTTTTTCTACCATTTTCATATGTATGCCTTCAAAGGTAAAGTTATGAGGGTCAATTTGCTGGATTATTAACATGCCTGCCTTACCTGTTTAGTCCCCCATTTCATGCTGTTCTTGTTGACTTCATTGCTTTGGCATAATAGTCCATATGTAATGATCTTGTGGACTGTCAGCATCTTATGAAAGAAAACACAATTTAAGCTTACCTGCTAAATTAATTTATTTTAAGATGGAGAGCGCCCACATGCCGCAACCTTGTAATTCTATACAGTTGGTAACAGCACTTGTTTGCACTTCATTTGCCCCAATTTGTTCTTTCCTGTTTTTGTGGTTTCCTCTCTATTTGGCCATAGTATTATTATTATTATCAGGTATTTAAAGAGCACCAACAGATTCTGCAGCGCTATAAACATAGGCAGGATCCAAGATAACATTTATAGGGATCAAATGGCTAGAGGGCCCTCCAGAGAGTTGCACTGTTATAGTTGGCTCTTATGAGGGTGATCTGAAAACAGCTGGGCTCATAGGCTTACATTCTAAGGGGTTCAAGGGAAAAGCAATGGAGTTAGGATAGGTTATCCCTGAATAGTAGAGTCTTTAGGGAGCATTTGAAGCTTTTAAAACTAGGGGAGAGTCTTGTGGAGCAAGTTAGAGAGTTCACAAGAGGGAGACAGTCTGGAGAAGTCATGTAAACGGGAATGTGAGGAGGTAATAAGAGAGTAGGAGACTAGGAGAGAGAGCAGAGTGAAGGGGACGGGAGGGAGGGTATTTGGAGACAAGTTCTGATATGTAGGGGGGGGGGGCATGTAGGTAAGACCAGTATCATATGTCCCAAATGACGTGAAGCTTCTATCACAACCTCTGTTCCATATGTTTGCTTATTCAAATCTACCACAAACAGAAACGCATCCACAATTCACAGCAGTATTTATCACCACAAAACCACACCAACAGAATTGCATTTACTGTAAACTGATTTGAATTTCAATAAACAGCTGCAGAGGATGATAATTGTATGTCCCCTTTCCGATGTGGTTCCTAGGGATATTTTCCATGAGAGACAAGTGGAGAGAATGCTCTCTTTCAAATAAGGTGTCGCTTGTTGTTAATACCAGTGGTCACTTGCCCCACTAGACGCCAGGTAGTTTATAGTGATGGGGGTTATTATAGAGCCCCTGTCTCTTTTCCTCTGATTCAGTCATTAATGAAATCACTCCTATAAAAAAGGGAATTCCAATATTTTAAATGAGAAATTACACCCCCTCGAATTTTCAGGTGATCACCATGATAATAGTGATAACCTACCTTAATAAATCACCTTTGCTGGGGGAATACTTTTAGAGCCCCTGTTCCCAATAAAACTGAGAAGGGTATGAGACCTCAGTTTGGAAGGAAGAAAAACACAACAAAAACGGTAATACATTTAAAAATCAAGGTTGTCCAAGAAAGTTGGAATCACTCCAGGATTACTATGGACAGCTCTGTTTTACAAAGTAAACTTTTGAGTGAGAATGGGGCTACAAAATAGTTTACCACAAAGCTAAACATCAAGGGTCCAGGAGTTAGTTTAATGAGATTGTATCTTTTATTCTAATTCCCTACTTACACTGAATAGAGCAAATGACGTATAAAAAAACACTCATGCAAAAATTATTTCTAGTGTTTAATTCATCCTAACTAGTTGAAAAAAAAGTATTATTAAAGATTAATAAAGAGTCAATAAATAGTTTCCTGGGCTAGACAGGATTACTTACCAAACTGCTTATGGGTATATAACTCCATGCGCTTGCACATTAGTTTGTATGGAGCAAACCTCCCAATCACCCTCCATGTAAGCTTAGAGCATGCACATTCACCATAGGTTCCCAGGAGTTTTTTTGAGTACCATAACTCTGCTACTCCATCAAATATTGAAAATGTCCACAATAGATACGAGAGTACAGCATCTTTTCAATTTCAAACCCATCTGCACCAGCCACGGAAACGAGCAAAGGAGGGGACAGCGCTGACCAACAGGATTAACACACATTAAACACCTCTTGCTTTTGTAAAAAGGGGCCTAAAATCAAATGATACAAATAGCCTAAGCCAGCTGTTTGATTTATAGCATTTTGAATAAATCCTAGGATAATAAATTTGCTTTTTGACCTCTCTAATGACCATGGGAGAAGCACACTTTTTACACAAAAGCAAGTAGTGTTGTATGTCCATTTATGCACTCATTGCTTCTATGACCACTACCTTTGTGGTATTTTATTTCCTCTTCTTATTTGTGGGACATTAGTAAAAAAGCAGATCTGCTTTATTCCCTTCCAGTTGTCAGCTTGTGCACATACAACCTCAGCTGGGCTATTTGAAACAACTTGCCCCTTTTTACTTTTAAACTGAACAACAAAACAGGGGAAGATGATTTGGGTTGGATTAACTCCTCAGAGAAAATGTGATGAATGCAAACTACTTACAGATTTAAATATGAAATATTTCTGTATGGGTAAGAAGTGAAGATAATGTTTGTGATTTTGATAGATTCATTTATGAAAGTGTTATTCACATAGTATCTCTTTTTTATATAGGTTATTCGTATTCAGAACATACTTTCAGATGACCCTATAGTGACTCAAGTGTATGTGAACAATGGTTCTGTCATCCAAGGATCTTCATCAGCATCAGTCTTTGAGGGGAAGCTTCTTGTGGGCACTGTGTTCCACAAAGCTTTATACTGTGAACTAGACTAGCTGTGAGCACTATACATACTAGAGCACTGTACATACTAGAGCACTATACATACTAGAGCACTATACATACTAGAGCACTATACATACTAGAGCACTATACATACTAGAGCACTATACATACTAGAGCACTGTACATACTAGAGCATTATACATGACTGCTTGACAGATGTGCACTATGCAGTAAACTGAACTCACTAACCAATGCCAACATTTTCTTGTACATTTGACCCAATGGAATTAGGTTTTGCTGTCAGACAAACAAATGTAACTAAAATGCATTTGACATTTTAACTTGGTTTCTATCATTTTTCCATTATTTGGTTAATGCAAGAGGGTGATTGCATAAACTGGTTTATGTTTTCTTGACTAATAACAGATACATCTGCATATGGTGTTATCACCAAATTTGAACCCAAGTAAGAAAATGCTGTAACTGTAAGTGAAAAAACCCTTAGACATTTTGTGTGTCTACTTAAAGGGACATGGCACCCACATTTTTACTTTCATGATTCAGATAGATCATACCATTTTAAACAACTTTCCAATTTACTTCTATTATCTACTTTGTTTCATTCTCTTGGTATCCTTTGTTGAAGAAGCAGTAACTACTGGGAACTAACTGAAAGCCAGCAACAAGAGGCATATATGCGCAGCAACCAATCAACAGCTTCTGAGCCTACCTAGGTATACTTTTCAACATAGGATACAAAGAGAATGAAACAAATTAGATTAGAAATACATTGGAAAATTCTTTAAAATAGCATGCTGTATCTGAATCATATAAGAAAAAAAATGGGTTACATGTCCCTTTAAGGAAGTGATTCATTGATAGACACACACTCTCTTGATGTTTATTAGATTCCTCTCATGTAGCTTAGTCTCTCTTCCAGGGATATAACTACTCCAGGCTCATCCTGCCCCCTCCTGGTCAGCTTTGGAAGCTCCCACAGTGAAAGTAACACCAGTCACATGACAGATCTCTAGGCTGTGCCCACCCTCTGTTTACCTAACCCAAGGCCTTCTCCGGTTCAGCACTGTTACAAGAGAGTGGGTGCTGTAAATGGGTTTATGATTGAGATGGAACTAGGCTGTTCCATACTCAGGGCTTTAATACCACCAGCAATACCACTTCACTAAACCTTATTTAGCACTAATGTTAAGGTTAATGTCATCTGTACATTATCCGTTACCATTTTTATCCTTAGCCTATAATATTTGAAAGAGATTGTATATGTTAACAAATGAAAATTCTAGATTATCAAACATAATCATTTCTTTTTTTTAAGGTAAATTAGCAACATGTGAAATTATTAAATGGTTGTCACACTGAAATTTCGAATCTGTGTTTTGTTGAGTTATGGATATCTGAAATAGAAATAAAAAACTTTTTAAAGAACTTGTTTGTTTTTATGTTCAGTTTTACTTTCTGATTATTGCTACATTTTGTTTTGTTTACTTAGGAAATTGTGATTGTTCCTTTTATAATCTGGGGCGTGATTACATATACGGCGCAGGCTTCAGCGCAAGCGCTGCAACCTGCACCGCCTGTAATTTCACCTCGCACATCAGGGTATTACATATACCCCGCCGGCAGCTCATAAAGTGCTGTAAGTCTGATAAACTAGCGATGTCCAGAAATGAGCGTAAATACAAATTTCTGGAGTTGCCAGTGACTTACGGCACTTTAGAAACTGCCGGCGCCTAAGAAAATTAAAGAAAATAACAAATCTCCCATAAAAGTCTAACATGCCTCCCAAAAATAAGCCCGACACGTAAAAACCCCTATATCCACAATCCCCCCTCTCACTACTAATAATAAATGTATTAACCCCTAGACCGATACCCCTCCACAATGCAATAAGCCTAATTAAACTATTAACCCCATTATCCGCCATCAAACCCACACCGCAAGTAATAACTAAATTATTAACCCCTAAATCCGCCAACCCCAACATTGCAAACTACCTATTTAAACTATTAACCCCTAATCCGCCATTAACCCACAACGCAATAAACCCATTACAACTATTAACCCCTAAACAATGCAATAAACCTAACCCCTAGCCTAACCCCCCTAACCTAACACCCCCTAAATGAACCCAAATTACCTAATTTACAAAATACTAAAGTTACTATTAAATTAAAAAAACCTAACACTACTTTAAAAATACAAACAAACTAAGTATAAATTAAAGGGACAGTCTAATCAAAATTCTGGAGTAGACTGTCCCTTTAAGCTATAATTACAGAAAATAAAAAAAAATTAAGATTACAGAAAATTAAAAAGAAAATTACCAAATTTTACAAAAATTATACCTAATCCCCCAAATAAAAAAAACCCCTACTTTAATAAACTAACAGTAGCCCTTAAAAGGGCTTTTTGCAGGGCATTGCCCATGATAATCAGCTCTTTTACAAGAAAATACACAAACCCCCCCTAACAGTAAAATAAAATAACCTAACACTGAAAACCCTAAACTACCCATTGCCCTGAAAATGACATTTGTTGGGCATTGCCATTAAAAGGGCATTCAGCTCTTTTACTGCCCACCATATCTAAATAAAATTAAAAACCCCTTAAAAAACCCTAAACCTATGCCCCAGGTTGCTACTCACCGTTCCTGAAGTCCGGCGGAGAAGGTCCTGTTCCATGCAGTGAAGTATTCTTCCAAGCAGCAACCTCTTCTTTCTTCTTCCTGGAACATCCTTCGCGGAGCGGAGCTGAAGACTGCGGAGCTGAAGACCGGCAACCCTGGAACTGAAGACCGGCATCCCTGGAACTGAAAACAGGCGACTGTGGAGCCATGGAGCGTGGAGGATCCTTTTCATACGATCTTCGCCGCACACTGGATAGAGAATTCAAGGGACTTGATTAAAAATGGTGTCCCTTGATTAAAAATGGTGAGCCTTCGTTAGGATGTAAATGTGGAAGAATTCAGGTGCTCGTGGGATTCGGCTCTTTCCGGGGCTGCATTTATTCTTGTGAAAGTTCAACACACTAGTACCTGTGCAAATCCAGATCTTAGTGTGCTAAACTTTCAGAAGAATAAATGCAGCTCCAGAAAGAGCAGAATCCCACGAGCATCTGACTTTTTCCATATACGGGTCCCCACAAAGGATCCAAACGCACACCTCTAATTAAAATTACTTAAAGGGACACACTGTACATGCCAAACGTTTTATTTCATAGTTCCCATAGAGAGTGCAATTTAAATTAAAAAATCAATGTACTTCTATAATAAAATTTACTTTGTATCCTTTGCTGGAGAGCAGATAGGTAAGCTCAAATGTCTGAAGCACTATATGGCAGCACTTTTTCAAGAATGATTTTAACAATGTTATACTTTTCGGGGATCAAGTGCTCAAAAACAGTGTTTCTCAACCGCGGTCCTCAAGTACCCCCAACTGTCCGGATTTTCATTATAGTTGAACCAGTGCACAGGTGAAGTAATCAGCTGATCAGTATCACTATGGTCACTAACCTGCTCTTAACCATAAGCTGATTATTTCACCTGTGCACTGGTTCAGCTATAATGAAAATCTGGACAGTTGAGGACTGCGGTTGAGAAACACTGCTCAAAAGAATTCTTGCAAAATTGCTGCTATATAGTGTTCCAGATACATGCAACTACCTACCTAGGTATTCTTTTAAGCAAAGAATAGCATGAAAACAAAGTAAATTTAATTTAAAATTGGAAAAAATAATAATTTATACTCTCTATCAGAATCATCAAAGAAAGAATTTTGGTTTTAGTTCCTTTAACTGAACAACAGAATTATAGGCAAAACATGATGGGATCATATGAGACAAAACTATTACATATCTAGGTATGGCACAGGAATTGCAAAAATGTATTTTTTGTTAGGGAAGAGGTTATTAATGTAATACTCCAATAACTATAAATACATTAACTGTATAGGGAGTAAACGTCAAAGGGCTGGAGGTATTAACTTGAGAGTGCACATTTCAAATTTGACCTCTTAGTCCCTTTAAGTCTTGTGCTAAATGCACTTATGACATCACACTATTAACTACTTTATGCATTTTATTGGGGTAAGCTTCAATTGTGTTTCTCATAGCAGTTACTTCATTAAGATGATTTTCTGAGTTGCAGACATTTATTTATGAGCCACATTTAGAACAAAACAAAGACAAATTGTCGTTTTGTTTTTTCTTTCATGTAATTGGCAAGAGTCCATGAGCTAGTGACATATGGGATATACAATCCTACCTAGAGGGGCAAAGTTTCCCAAACCTCAAAATGCCTATAAATACACCCCTCACCACACCCACAATTCAGTTTTACAAACTTTGCCTCCTATGGAGGTAGTGAAGTAAGTTTCTGCTACGATTGACATGCACTTCTCAGCATTTTGAAGCCCGATTCCTCTCAGAGTACAGCGAATGTCAGAGGGATGTGAAGGGAGTATCACCTATTGAATGCAATGATTTTCATAACGGGTCCTTTTCATAGGCTCTCTGTTATCGTAGAGATTCATCTCCTACCTCCCTTTTCAGATTGACGATATACTCTCATATACCATTACCTCTACTGATAACTGTTTCAATACTGGTTTGGCTATTGCTATATGTGGATGGGTGTCTTTGGGTAAGTATGTTTTTATTACTTAAGACACCTCAGCTATGGTTTTGGCACTTTATGCATTTGTATAAAGTTCTAAATATATAGTCTTTTTTTTTAAATTTCAATTTCCAAATGCTACACTTTGTGTCATTCTTGGTGCGAGAATTGTTTGGCACGAAAGGCACATCCGTTGATGCAAGTTCGTCATTTCCGGCGTTGTAATTGACGCAGAGGTTTCACACAGGGTTGCGTCGTTAGTGTCATTTCAGGACATGTTGGCTCCAAAAAAAATTTAAGTTACGTTGTGCATCATACTTGGCGCTAAATTTTTTTCATTATTTATTTACCCCATTGCTGTTTGCCTCTTGCCTTTTTCTATGTCAGAGGGCTATGCTATTTGCATTTTTTCCCATTCCTGAAACTGTCATATAAGGAAATTGATCATTTTGCTTTATATGTTGTTTTTTCTTTTATATTCTGCAAGATGTCTCAATCTGATCCTGCCTCAGAAGTATCTGTTGGAACTTTGTTGCCTGACATCGGTTCTACCAAAGTTAAGTGCATTTGTTGTAAAATTGTGGAGATTATTTCTCCTAATGTCATTTGAATTAGTTGTCATGATAAACTTTTACATGCAGATAGTGTGTCCATCAGAAATAGTACATTGCCGGTTGCAGTTCCTTCAACTTCTAATGTACATGATATACCTATGAATTTTAAATAATTTGTTACTGATTCTATTCAGAAGGTTTTGTCTGCATTTCCACCTTCTAATAAGCGTAAGAGGTCTTTTAAAACTTCTCATAAAGTTGATGAAATTTCAAATGACCAACAACATAATGAATTATCCACCTCTGATGAGGATCTATCTGATTCAGAAGATCCTTCCTCAGATATTGACACTGACAAATCTACTTATTTATTTAAAATGGAGTATATGCGTTCTTTGTTAAAAGAAGTGTTAATTACTTTGGATAAATTCTGTTTTTAAACCTTCTGTGGTTACTCCAGAGGTTTTTCCTATTCCTGATGCTATTTCTGATATGATTTCTAAGGAATGGAATAAGCCGGGTACTCCTTTTAATCCTTCTGTAAAGTTTAAAAAATTGTATCCTTTACCAGCAATTTCAATAGAGTTTTGGGAAAAGATCCCCAAACTTGATTGGGCTATTTCTACTCTTGCTAAACAAACCACTATTCCTATGGAAGATAGTACTTCCTTTAAAGATCCTTTAGATAGGAAGCTTGAATCTTATCTAAGGAAAGTCTATTTATATTCAGGTCATCTTCTTAGGCCTGCAATTTCTTTGGCTGATGTTGCAGCTGCTTCAACTTTTTGGTTGGAGAATTTAGCGCAGCAAGAATTGAATTCTGACTTCTATATAATTGTTCGTTTACTACAACATACTAATCATTTTATTTGTGATGCAATTTTTGATATTATCAAAATTGATGTTAGATCCATGTCTTTAGCTATTTTAGCTAGAAGAGCTTTGTGGCTTAAATCTTGGAATGCTGATGTGACATCTAAGTCTACATTACTATCTCTTTCTTTCCAATGTAATAATTTATTTGGTTATCAGTTGGATTCTATTATTGCAACTGTTACTGGGGGGAAGGGAGTTTTTTTGCCTCAGGATAAAAAACCTAAGGGTAAATCTAAGGCTTCTAATCGTTTTCGTTCCTTTCGTCAAAATAAGGAACAAAAACCTAATCCTTCCCCCAAGGAAATTGCTTCCAATTGGAAGACTTCCTCAAATTGGAATACATCCAAGCCTTTTAAGAAACCAAAGTCAGTCCCTAAGTCCGCATGAAGGTGTGGCCCTCATTCCAGCTTATCTTGTAGGGGGCAGATTAAGGTTTTTCAAGGATGTTTTGGCAAAGTCTGTCCAAAATCAGTGGATTCAGAGCATTGTCTCTCAGGGGTACCGAATAGGATTCAGAGTAAGATCTCCTGTGAGAAGATTTTTTCTCTCACACATCCCAGTGAATCCAGTAAAAGCTCAGGCTTTCCTGAAGTGTGTTTCAGACCTGGAGGTTTCAGGAGTAATCATGCCGGTTCCTTTTCAGGAACAAGGTCTGGGGTTTTATTCAAATCTATTCATTGTCCCAAAGAAAGAAAATTCATGTAGACCAGTTCTGGATCTGAACATTTTGAATCGTTATGTAAGAGTACCAACTTTCAAGATGGTGACTATAAGGACTATTCTGCCTTTTGTTCAGCAAGGACATTTTATGTCTATAATAGATTTGCAGGATGCTTACCTTCATATTCCGATTAATCCAGAACATTATCAGTTTCTGAGATTCTCTTTTCTAGACAAGCATTACCAATTTTTTGCTCTTCCATTTGGCCTAGCAACAGCTCCAAGAATCTTTTCAAAGGTTCTGGGTGCCCTACTCTCTGTAATCAGAGAACAGGGTACTGCGGTGTTTCCTTATTTGGATGATATCTTGGTACTAGCTCAGTCTTTACATTCTGCAGAATCTCACACAAATCAACTAGTGTTGTTTCTTCGAAAACATGGTTGGAGGATCAATTTACCAAAAAGTTTCTTGATTCCTCAAACAAGGGTCACCTTTTTAGCTTTTCAGATAGATTCAGTGTCCATGACTCTGTCTCTAACAAAATGAAATTGGTTGCAGCATGTCGGCACCTTCAGTCTCAGTCATTCCCTTCAGTGGCTATGGTGCATGACTGCAGCATCGGACGCGATTCCTTTTGCTCGTTTTCACATGAGACCTCTCCAGCTTTGTATGCTGAATCAATGGTGTCAGGATTATACAAAGATATCACAATTAATATCCTTAAATTCCAATGTTCGACACTCTCTGACGTGGTGGTTAAATCACCAGCATTTAGTTCAAGGGGCCTCCTTTTTTTTTCGGCCAACCTCCACTGTGATCACAACAGATGAAAGTCTTTCAGGTTGGGGAGCTGTCTGGGGATCTCTGACAGCACAAAGGGTTTGGAAATCTCAAGAGGCGAGATTACCAATCAATATTTTAGAACTCCATGCAATTTTCAGAGCTCTTCAGTTCTGGCCTCTGTTGAAGAGAGAACCGTTCATTTGTTTTTAGACAGACAATATTACAACGGGGGCATATGTCAATCATCAGGGTGGGACTCACAGTCCCCAAGCTATGAAAGAAGTATCTTGGATACTTGTTTGGGCAGAATCTAGCTCCTGTCTAATTTCTGCGGTTCATATCCCAGGTGTAGACAATTGGGAGGTGGATTATCTCAGTCGTCAGACTTTACATCCATGGGAGTGGTCTCTCCATCCGGATGTGTTTTCTCAAATTGTTCAGATGTGGGGTCTTCAAGAAATAGATCTGATGGCTTCTCATCTAAACAAGAAACTTCCCAGATACCTATCCAGGTCCAGGGATTCTCAGGTGGAAGCAGTGGATGCGCTGACACTTCCTTGATGTTATCAACCTGCTTATATCTTCCCACCTCTAGTTCTTCTTCCAAGAGTGATCTCCAAAATCATCATGGAACAATCATTTGTGTTGCTGGTGGCTCCAGCATGACCCCACAGGTTTTGGTATGTGGATCTTGTTCAGATGTCCAGTTGCCAACCTTGGCCACTTCTGTTAAGGCCGGACCTACTGTCTCAAGATCCGTTTTTCCATCAGGATCTCAAATCATTAAATTTGAAGATATGGAAATTGAATGCTTTGTGATAAGCAGGGGCGTATTAACGCATAGGCCAACAAGGCCGGTGCCTATGCGACAGATTTGGGGGGGGCGGCACTTGGCCGCTGCTTCACTGAATATGTAGGGTCAGGTTTTTTTTTACATTTTCACAAGGCAAAGCAAAGGCATATTATTTTATATTTAAAAAACTTTTTTTTGGCCCGGGAACTTTTCTGGGGGGCGGGGCAGGTGCGCGCTCAAATGTGCAGTACTGTGGACTCTGTGGAGGGCTGGAGATATGAGCGGAGAGTGCTCTGTCCAAGACCGTCAGTCAGCTGTGAAGCTATGAAGGTAGTAGGTAAGTTAGGTTATGTAACATAACCGTTACCGTTACCGTGGCCATGGCATGCACTGTGGCTGGAGGTATGAGCGGCGAGTGCTCTGTCAAGTAACTTTCCTCCAGATACATACAGAATATGTTGGATCAATCTGGCATTGTTTAAGTTTTTTTAGAGCAATATTGTCCAAATATTATTGTAACGTTTAAATATATTATATCTGTAGTGGGGAAACAGGAAGGCGCCAATAGGGTGATAACGTATAGACCCAGACAGGTGAGTATAAGGAGAGAAAAGGTACTCACAAGCAGGGCGGCACTTGAACGTGCCTAACCAAGCGGGCCGGGACCACAGCGTCGCCCGGGAGACTCACAACGGCAACAACACCAATCCTCGAGCCGGACCAAGTTCCGTGTGGCCAATCAGGAACGCTGGATGATGACACACCTCCCTCTTCGTATGCCGATACTGAACACAGGCATAGAGGGTAGGAGACAGGAACAAACTGTGTAAGGCTCTCCCGAATACCGAGAGCTTGATTCACACAAGCCAACAAGCTTAGCGTGAAATTTCCTTTCCTCTATCTATATGAGGTGACCTTTTGTCAGACGCAGCTTATTGTACTCCTGTATTCAGAAGCTCATCTCTGCAGAAGAAAGGTGACTTTGCAGACAGGGTGTCCATGTTGCTTCCACATATGTTTGCATTTCCATGAAGGGAAGGAAAATAACTGTGTGGAATGCAAGTGTAAATACTGGTAATAGGACCTAAGCTGGGGTTCAGTCAGCCCTTGGCATATGTTAAGGGCTGACTGAACCCCAGCTTAGGTCCTATTACCAGTATTTACACTTGCATTCCACACAGTTATTTTCCTTCCCTTCATGGAAATGCAAACATATGTGGAAGCAACATGGACACCCTGTCTGCAAAGTCACCTTTCTTCTGCAGAGATGAGCTTCTGAATACAGGAGTACAATAAGCTGCGTCTGACAAAAGGTCACCTCATATAGATAGAGGAAATGAAATTTCACGCTAAGCTTGTTGGCTTGTGTGAATCAAGCTCTCGGTATTCGGGAGAGCCTTACACAGTTTGTTCCTGTCTCCTACCCTCTATGCCTGTGTTCAGTATCGGCATACGAAGAGGGAGGTGTGTCATCATCCAGCGTTCCTGATTGGCCACACGGAACTTGGTCCGGCTCGAGGATTGGTGTTGTTGCCGTTGTGAGTCTCCCGGGCGACGCTGTGGTCCCGGCCCGCTTGGTTAGGCACGTTCAAGTGCCGCCCTGCTTGTGAGTACCTTTTCTCTCCTTATACTCACCTGTCTGGGTCTATACGTTATCACCCTATTGGCGCCTTCCTGTTTCCCCACTACAGATTTCCTAACCGTCTACGCACGCTACAGAAGAGCAGCCTTATATCGGATTGTTTGCTACATTCGTCACCATAGGCGCACCTCCATCAAGGACTTATTTTGTTTTTGATAAATATATTATAGTAATCACTCTTGTGGAGTTCCACAAATATCTGTATATTCGAGCATCAAAATAAAATTAAATTGGGTTTGGGTCTACTGAAATAGAGTTATGTTGTGCTTGTACACGTGTGTTTGTGGTCTAATTATCTGGGATCAGAATATTTAACACTTAAGTATCATTTGAGTGTTTTGCATGCTTGTATTAGTGCTCAGTACCTACGAGTCACCTGTCAAGACCAACTAGTCGGTAAGGCTTTTTTTCACAAGGCAAGGAGAATGCATATTATTTTATATTTTTAAAACATGTTTTTTTTTTTGCCCGGGAACTTTTCTGGGGGGGCGGGGCAGGTGTGCGCTCAAAGGTACAGTACTGTGGACTCTATGGAGGGCTGGAGGTATGAGCGGAGAGTGCTCTGTCCGGGACCGTCAGTCAGCTGTGAAGCTATGAAGGTAGGTAAGTTTACATAACTGTTACCGTGGCATGCACTTTAGCAATCCAGCCTGCCTGGGGTTGTTTAGTTCTGAATGCAGTAAAGTTAAGTAATCTGTACTGAAGGAACCTGCCGTGCAGTTGTTGTTTTTTTTTAAATTCCCCTCCCCGCATTCCTCTTCTTATCCAGTCTCTGCCTGCTTGTAATTGCCAGACAGTGCATAACTTTAATTATGTGTGTGTGTGCTCGGCTCGATTGTAAATTGAATACACAGAATGAGAGGTCAGACACCTGAAAGCCAGCCAAGTGCTGGGATAACTCCTTGCTAAATCCAATCTTCTTTCCTTTAACCCTTCAGAAACTGCAGGATTTCAGTGTTCTGATGCTCTAGCAATTTAAATAAGGATCAGTTGATCACAAGACCTTTTTTATTTATAGTCTCCAGATTTTACTAATCGTATTCAAATATTAGATGCTGGTGTTTGTGTATTGAAATTCAAACAATTGTATTTGTTTTGATGCACGTAAAACTGAAAGTGAAAAAATTGTTTGCTGTTAGTGAAATGTAAAACACAGTATAATAGCCATCAATGTTCTGTTTTGGTTTTTTTTGTTTGTTTTAAAGCATTTCTAGATCTGCCTTGTATTTACAATCTCATGTGCTTAAGGTGTATGGAAAATCACATTTGTATACATAGCTTTATATATTTATTTATTTAATAAACTTAATACATTGTATAACTCGTTCTGCCGCTTTGTGCTACAATATAACTACAGGACCCATCATTGTGACATGCTAAAAGAACTAAACTGGCTGTCACTGGAATCCAGATGCACCCTCCATCTTTCCAGCCTTGTGTTTTAGAGCTTTTCTGGGAAGCTCCCACCCTACCTGAGCAGAATACTCTCACCGGTTATTCCCACCTCCTATAACCTCCGATCCAGTACCAGCACATTATTTAGTCTGCCTCCATACAAAAAGAAAGCAGCTTGATCCTCCTTTTCCTACAGAGCACCACAATTATTGAACAACCTCTCGCACACTTTCAAACCTTCCCCAAGCCTAATATACTTTAAGAGATCCCTCTCTACATATCTCAAAACAGAATGCAGCTGTCATGGTTGATTATTTCCTACCTGTTCTATGTTGAATTTTTGCATATATTATGTATTAATATTGTTTCTGTATTTTATTGTACCCTATTGTGACAATGCAATGTTTTTTGGGCCCAGGACATACTTGAAAACGAGAGAAATCTCAATGTATCCTTCCTGGTAAAATATTTTTTAAATAAATAAATAGCAACAAAAGAGAAAAAAGCTTCTGCAAAGATCACTATTCCACTGGATTTTTCAATGCATTAGGACAACCATCTGAAGAAGTGTGCTGTCCCTGAAGAGATCAGGGCTTAGTCTACTGGGGCAGTCTTTACATAATGAACAGTTGAGTTGGATGTTATCTGAATATGTGAATCTCAAGTTGGATGTGTGACTGGGAGTAGATGCTAACAAGAAAAAAAAAAACACCTTCTACTTAATTTGCATTGTTTGTTGTTTGTCTTGTCTTTTTTTGTCCATCAATCTTTGGTGCTGTTTATGGAGCTGTTAAATAAAATGCACAGCAATTTATATATCTTGAATGATATATTTACACTTACTAACTAGGCTCCCACCTTTTCCTGTCTTGTACATGACCAGTTGCTAGCACATTTAATACAGCGAATTAAGGAGAAATCTGGTTTCATCCGTACTCTTGGTACACATAGTAAATAATTTGTGCATTATATTTTAGTGCTCCATATTTGTTACCTATTCACTTTCCCCAAAGCACCAACATATAGAATTAAATATCTGTTTCCACTTCAAAAATAAGGAACTACAAATGAAATAACATTTTTAGTTTTTGCTTTGCACCATCTTGCACTTCATGCAGAAAAAAACTAAATTTATGCTTACCTGATAAATTTATTTATTTCATAGTGGTGAGTGTCCACAAGCTATTATTCCTGGAATTTAACTCTTGGCCACTAGTAGGAGGCAAAGATTTTCAAACTTCTAAGAACACTTAAAGGGACAGTCTACTCCAAAACTGTGATTGTTTTAAAAAGATAGAAAATCCTTGTTTTACCCATTCCCAAGTTTTGTATAACCAACACAGTTATATTAATACACTTTTTACTTCTGTGATTACCTTGTATTGAATCCTCTGCAGAATGCCCCTTATCTCGCCTGTTTACAACTTGTATTTTAGCCAATCAGTGCGGTCTCATTTGTAACTCCACAGACAGTGTTATCTATATGGTACACATTAACTAGCTCTTGATGTGAAAAGCTTATAAAATGGACTGAGATGAAGGCAGCCTGCAGGGGCTTAAAAACAGGCAGAGATTTATCGTTTTAGATGTTATAAAGTATATTAATATAACAATATTGGTTATGCAAAGCTGGGAATGGGTAGTAAATGCATTATTTATCATTTTAAACAATAACAATTTTGGAGTAGCCTGTCCCTTCAATCCCTCCCACCTCTCTGGTATTTTAGTCTGACTTATTGCCAAGAAAGGAGAAGTAGAATGGTAGGGAACATGAGGCGCAAACTTGAACTGCTGCCAGAAAAAAATAATTAAGAAAAAAATTAAAATGGGTGGGTCTCATAAATTCTCACCACCATGAAAAAAATGAATTTATCAGGTAAGCATACATTTTGTTTTCTTTCATAAGGTTGTGAGAGCTATTACTCCTTGGCTGGGAACTAATACGCAAGCTGTGGAGTCCACGAGTAATTGGGCAGGACAAACATTTTTTAAGGCAGGAACTAACTTACCAGTCACTGCTGCCTGAAGGACTTTCCTACCAAACACATCAAAGTGGTCGAATTTAGAGAAAGTATGTTTCTGCCTTGCAATTTTATTCTATATAATCATCATTCTTGAAAATCCAAGAAGAAGAAACTGATTTGTTGTGTTTTGGAAAAAAAGACTATGCCATCTCCAAGTAAACCTTGGTAACTCCAGGGAAAAAAGCTAAAGCAACTTGTGTGGCCCTATTACCTTTAAGCCAATGATTGGAGAAAGCTTGACATCTAAATCAGATTTGCAAACCAATTTTGACAGGGCCTGACTGGAGGATTCAGATTAATGAAGAATAAATTCAATTTGAACTATGACTCTTGGAAACAAAAGTCATCAGGTCTGTCAATGTTCTACAATCTGTCGCAATCGCTCAGCTGCTGATCGCTTCCTTCTTCCCTGTGTCAGCGCGGTAGCGCTTTCCTGGTTGCTTAGCAACCCTGTTCACGTCGGCCCTTCTGCTGACGTCAGAAGGCCTTCTTATTCCGGCGTCTCCTCTCCTCTGGGCCTGTTTGTTCTAATTCCTGGCTTGTGAGTACTTTCTGTATCCCTTGTTTGATTAAGAATTGCTGGCTTGTTTGACTCCTACCCTGCTTAACCCTTCCTGCCTGATTCCTGTTATCTGGACTATTGCTTGTTTGAACATTTCACTGTTTAAACCCAAACTGCTTGTTAACACGTTGCTGGGCTTTGCTTGTTTGACCATTCTACTGTATTACCCCAAACTGCCTGATTACACGCTGCTGGAACTTTACTTGCTAGACCATTCTACTTTTTAACCCTAACTGCCTGATTACACGCTGCTGGAACTTTGCTTGCTAGACCATTCTACTGTTTAACCCCAAACTGCCTGATAACACGTTGCTGGACTTTGCTTGTTTAACTATTCTACTGGTTAACCCCAAACTGCTGGATTACACGTTGCTGGAACTTTGCTTGCTAGACAATTCTACTGTTTAACCGCAATCTGCCTGATAACACGTTGCTGGACTTTGCTTGTTTGACAAATCCTTCTGGTTAACCCCTTCCTGCCTGATTTCAAGTTGCCGGTTATTGCTTGATGGATTACTCTTTTGGTTAACCCTTAACTACCCAAAGTTTCTTCTCCTGACCCTGCTGTACCATCTTCCAGTTTATTTCAGTGAGTATATTATTGCAGCTGTCGCAGGGTCAGGTCCTGGAATATACTCACAGTGCTAGAGTGTTATTCTAACTTCATTCTAGCATTTGGGCCTAACTCTGGACTTAACCTATCCTGACATTACAAACAGGCCATATAATGGACCCTGGTGAGTTATCCAGAGCTGTGGCTCTACAGGGACAGCTTCTAGGAACCCACTCTGCACACCTGCAATCCCTGGATTCTAAATTGGATCAAATTACTGCTCTTTTCCATAATCTCTCTCCACCTTCTCAAGTCTCTGCAACACCTGTTGTTCCTGCGGCCAGTTCTAACCCTGCATTTAATCCGCCACAACCTGCAGAACAGTTTATTCCCAGAATTCCGCTACCGGATAAATATGACGGCAATCCTGAAGACTGTCGAGGATTTCTTAATCAGTGCTGCGTTCACTTCAGAAATAATCCTCAGATGTTTGTTTCCTCTTCCTCCAAGATCACCTTTTTAATTTCTCTTATGAAGGGTAAAGCCTTGGCTTGGGTTTCTCCACTGTTGGAAAAGGATGATCCTTTGCTCCATGATATTGACACTTTTGTATCCATATTTTCTTCTGTGTTTGATAAACCTGGTAGATCAGCGGCTGCCGAAGCAGGACTTTTAGATTTAAGACAGGGATCACTTTCTGTAGCACAATACGCTATAGAATTCCGGACTTTAGCTGCTGAAACTATGTGAAATCATGGGGCCCTGCGTGCAGCGTTTCGTAAAGGTCTTTGTGATCGTTTGAAAGACGAACTGGTTTATAGGGATCTTCCTGATTCTCTAGAAGAACTTATCAACTTATGTATCAAGCTAGATGCTCGTTACTCTGAGCGTCTCCATGAACGTGACCGTAACAGAAGATCCTTTATCAGATCTTCTTTCCGTCCTATGCCTCGTTCACCAAACCTTCCTACTCCTAATACTTCTATCTCTGAGTCAAGTGAACCCATGGAGGTTGGTGCAATCAAATTATCCGAAGCTGAACGTCTCAGAAGGCGTAATCTGGGACTATGTCTTTACTGTGGTATTAAGGGGCATATGTTAAAAGATTGTCCAACTCGTCCAGTAAAAGCCAGGGCTTAACTCCAGAAAGAGGGACTGAGTTAAGCCAAAGATCTTTTTCTACCCTCAATCCCAAGCTGTTTGTTCCAGTCACTGTCCGCTTTGGCAACACCAAATTTCAGGCTCAAGCACTCATCGATTCTGGAGCTGCAGAATTGTTTATGGATTCGGATTTTGTCAATGCTTTTCGTATTCCTTTGCTTTCCAAGAGCCAAGTAATTAAGGTCACTACTGTCAGTGGTCAACCCTTAGGTTCTGGTTTCATTCAATATTCTACGATACCACTTCTCATGTCTGTAGGAGTACTTCATTCCGAAACCATTTGTTTTGACATCATCTCTTCCCCACAGTTTCCTCTCATTTTGGGACTCCCTTGGCTTCAACTACATGATCCAGTTTTTTCCTGGTCTAAAGGAGAACTTGTTGCTTGGGGATCTTCTTGTTTCAAACAGTGTCTTCGAATACTCTCAAAACTTCTAGTACAGTTGTGGCAGTTTTGGACATTCCTGATTCCTTGCCTGAACATTATCATTCTTTTTGTGATGTCTTTTCTAAAAAGGATGCTGAAGTATTACCTCCACACCGGACCTTTGATTGTCCCATTGACCTATTACCAGGAGCACCTCTACCTAAGGGTAAAATGTACCCACTTTCTCGTCAAGAAAATGTTTCACTTGAGGAATATATCAAGGATAATTTGGCCCGAGGTTTTATCCGCCCTTCTTCTTCTCCAGTAGGAGCAGGTTTTTTCTTTGTGGAAAAAAAAAGATGGAGGTCTTCGTCCTTGCATTGACTATCGTGCTCTTAATCAAATTACAATCAAGAATTGTTATCCACTTCCTCTCATTCCCGAATTATTTGATCGTCTCCAGGGTGCTTCCATCTTTACCATATTGGATCTTCGTGGGGCATATAATTTGGTCAGAATTCGTAAAGGGGACGAGTGGAAAACTGCCTTCAACACTAGGTTTGGGCACTATGAATATTTAGTTATGCCTTTTGGGTTATGCAATGCCCCTGCAGTTTTTCAACATTTTGTTAATGAAATATTCAGAGACTATCTTAATCAATTTGTTATCTATCTTGATGATATTTTGATTTATTCCCGGACTTTACAGGATCACGTTCATCATGTTACACTAGTACTTCAGGGATTACGTGAAAATTCTCTTTTTGCCAAGCTTGAAAAGTGCTCTTTTCATCAAGAATCTATTCATTTCCTGGGTTACATTATTTCCCCGTCTGGATTCAAGATGGATTCTGACAAACTGTCGGCTATTATAGATTGGCCTAGACCTACTTCCTTAAAATCTCTTCAAAGGTTCCTGGGGTTTGCCAATTACTATCGTAAATTCATAAAAGACTTTGCTAACATCTCGGCACCCCTTACAGCTCTTACTAAGAAGGGTCAGGATTGCAAGCATTGGTCTGATAAAGCCTGACAGGCATTTGAATCTCTGAAGTCTGCATTTACTTTGGCTCCCATTCTTTGCTATCCTGTTCCGAGTCTCCAATTCATCCTTGAAGTGGATGCTTCTCTGATCGCTGCTGGGGCTGTACTATCTCAGCGAAATCCTGTTACTAGCAAGATCCTTCCTGTGGGATTTTTCTCCAAGAAGTTCAATAATTCTGAACTGAATTATGACGTTGGTAACAAGGAACTGTTAGCTATTAAGATGGCTTTGGAAGAATGGAGACATCTGCTTGAAGGCACGGTTCAACCATTTCTTATTCTCACGGATCATAAAAATCTTCTGTATCTTCATACTGCCAAACGCCTCAACTCACGTCAAGCCCGATGGGCTCTGTTCTTTTCCAGATATAATTTTGTCCTCTCTTATATTCCTGGTTCTAAGAATACGAAAGCAGACGCTTTATCTAGACAATTTCTGGCCTCTGATTCTACATTTTTGGATTCTGAACCCATTCTCCGCCCTGCTAAAGTTCTAGCTCAGTTATCTACTTTTCCTTTCCAAGCATTACAGTCTGCTCAAGCCTCTGTTCCTTCATCCTTTAACATACCTCCTGGGATCTTGTTTGTACCTACAGAATTCCGCCTAAAACTTCTTTGTTGGGCTCATGATAATGTTCTGTCTGGACATCCAGGAGTGCGTAATACTTTGTGGAGACTCAAACAACATGTCTGGTGGCCTTCCATGGGCAAAGATGTCAAGGATTATGTTGCAGCTTGTCATTCCTGTACCTCTAATAAACAGTCTTCGTCTTTACCTCTTGGACTCTTACAACCTCTGCCTGTTCCGTATTATCCCTGGTCTCATGTTTCCATGGACTTTATTACAGATCTTCCTAATTCTGCCGGAAACAAGACCATATGGGTTGTGGTAGACAGGTTTTCCAAAGCAGCTCATTTTGTTCCATTACCTGGATTACCATCGGCCCAGAAACTCGCTGAATTGTTTATTCTCCATATCACCAGATTACATGGTTTTCTTTTGGACATTGTTTCTGATCGAGGAGTTCAATTTGTCTCAAGATTTTGGAAATCTCTGTGCAAACAGTTTGGAGTTACCATATCTCTTTCTACTGCTCATCATCCTCAGTCCAACGGTCAAACTGAGCGGGTAAATCAATCTCTTGAATCCTATCTCAGACACTATGTTAATCATCAGCACTCCAATTGGTCTCAACTTCTTCCCTTAGCTGAACTTGCTTACAATTCCCATTTCAATTCTTCTTTACAGACTTCTCCTTTTAAGGCAGCCTATGGATTTGTACCTAGAACTTTTCCTATGTCTTCGGGAGGTTCTGGAGTTCCTGGAGCAGATCGTACTGTGAGAAATCTTTGTAAACACTGGAAGAAGATTCGGGAAATTCTTCTTCTCTCTTCTCAAAAGTATAAACGATTTGCTGATTGCAGACGCCGTAAGGCACCCTCATTTCGGACTGGAGACAAGGTTTGGATTTCCACCAGATTCATTCGACTCAAACTACCTAGTGCTAAATTGGGTCCTAAATACATTGGACCATTCAGGATTGTTTCCAAGGTATGTTCTACTGCCTACAGGGTGGCTTTACCAGACAACTTGAAGATTCACCCTGTCTTTCACGTATCTCTTTTTAAACCAGCAGTCTCTAACCGGTTTTCCACCAAATGTAAAGTTCCCTTTCCGTTCCTTGTGGATGGTACTTCAGAATTTGAGATCAGTCAAATTCTTGATTCCAGATTACGGGGTAACCGTCTATATTATTTGGTCCATTGGAAGGGATATCCCATCACTGAACGTTCTTGGGAACCTGCTTCTCATGTCCGTGCCTCTGCTTTGATCAAACAGTTCCACGCCCAGAATCCTTCAAAGCCTGTTCCTGTTCCCCGGAGGGGTCCTTGAGGAGGGGGCACTGTCGCGATCGCTCAGCTGCTGATCGCTTCCTTCTTCCCTGTGTCAGCGCGGTAGCGCTTTCCTGGTTGCTTAGCAACCCTGTTCTTGTCGGCCCTTCTGCTGACTTCAGAAGGCCTTCTTATTCCGGCGTCTCCTCTCCTCGGGGCCTGTTTGTTCTAAATCCTGGCTTGTGATTACTTTCTGTATCCCTTGTTTGATTAAGAATTGCTGGCTTGTTTGACTCCTACCCTGCTTAACCCTTCCTGCCTGATTCCTGTTATCTGGACTATTGCTTGTTTGAACATTTCACTGTTTAAACCCAAACTGCTTGTTAACACGTTGCTGGACTTTGCTTGTTTGACCATTCTACTGTTTAACCCCAAACTGCCTGATTACACGCTGTTGGAACTTTGCTTGCTAGTCCATTCTACTGTTTAACCCCAAACTGCCTGATTACACGCTGCTGGAACTTTGCTTGCTAGACCATTCTACTGTTTAACCCTAACTGCCTGATTACACGCTGCTGGAACTTTGCTTGCTAGACCATTCTACTGTTTAACCCTAAACTGCCTGATAACACGTTGCTGGACTTTACTTGTTTAACTATTCTACTGGTTAACCCCAAACTGCCGGATTACACGTTGCTGGACTTTACTTGTTTAACTATTCTACTGGTTAACCCCAAACTGCCGGATTACACGTTGCTGGAACTTTGCTTGCTAGACAATTCTACTGTTTAACTCCAATCTGCCTGATAACACGTTGCTGGACTTTGCTAGTTTGACAAATCCTTCTGGTTAACCCCTTCCTGCCTGATTTCAAGTTGCCGGTTATTGCTTGATGGATTACTCTTTTGGTTAACCCTTAACTACCCGAAGTTTCTTCTCCTGACCCTGCTGTACCATCTTCCAGTTTATTTCAGTGAGTATATTATTGCAGCTGTCGCAGGGTCAGGTCCTGGAATATACTCACAGTGCTAGAGTGTTATTCTAACTTCATTCTAGCATTTGGGTCTAACTCTGGACTTAACCTATCCTGACACAATCTAGTACAAAACATTCCTGTGGAAGGGATTAACTGCTAAGCAAATCTGCTTCCCAGATGTACATCCTGAAATGCAAAATATAGAAAAAAATTCTGTGTCCCTGAGACTCAACCCCAATTCCAGAGAATGTTGTCTGCAGACATAATTTTCCAAGTTGGAAAACTATCCACTGGGACAAAGATTACCTCACTGAAAAATCCCATTGGATTCTTTGAAATAGTTGAGTGAAAGTTTTGTACCATTGTTGAAGCATGCAAAGTTAATGAGGACTCATATGGAACTGTGCAAAAGGAAGGACATCTGATGCTGAAATTGAGTGTTGTGAGCAAACTGTCTAACTTTGATCCCTGATATGTTAAGAGAAAGCTGCATAGTCACTGAGTCTATAAAACTTCTAGAAATAAGACTATTGATAATTGAGAATTAGAACTCTTTTAAATTAATTTTCCGACCATGTCTGCGTAGAAACAATAGCAGACTATTGGTATGAAATACAGCTGAAACTACATGTGTTATTACTACAGACAAGAGAGTTCCTAGAACCTTCATAAAATTATGGGAGCTGTAGATAGACCATACAGAGCCACAAACTGAAAAAAATTGTCCTGAAATACAAATCTTAGTAACTGGAGATGGTCTAGGAACAGGAAGAAAGGCATCCATCAAATTAAACATTGACAAAAATTGACCCTGTTGAATAAGGGTAGAATTGTCCAGATTGTTACTTTTTTGAAAACAGGAACTCTGAGAAATTTGTTTAAAACCAGAATAGTTCTAAAAATTCCCTCTTTCTTGGGAATAATGGAAAAGTATGGAATAAAATCCTTGACCTTGTTCCAAAACATAAACCACAGCATGAGACAGAAGACACCTTCCTCGAGTAGGCCTTGATTTGAAACCTATTTAGTAATCCTGGAAAACTATGTTCAGAACCCAGAGTTCTTGGACAGACTGGGATAGGCCTTATAAAAAAAAAAAAGAAGGTATAAACTGCCCTAACAAAATAAAAAATGGATTTATATTATATATTATAAGTCAACAAAGGGATCACAAAAGTGAATTAGTAGACTTTAGAAGTTTAAAACAATTATTAAATTCTTCATCCACAGTCTTCTGCGATTTGCTCAGACAAATTGTCACACCAAAGAGCAGGCACAACTGCTGCAAATGCATTTGATGAAAGGCTAACAATTCCATGCGCCTATGGTCCCTTAAAAATGTACTATCCTCTAAGGGAATAGGAGTGTGTTTGGCTAAAGTGAATAGCACTATCCACCATTGGAAAAGCTCCCCATAGCTCTACATTAGAAGCCGGTAAAGAAAACATACTATTAAATTTAGAGGACGGATTAACTCTCTGAAAATGATTTTAATTATAGCTTCAGGAACCAGAAAAACCTCTTGTGACTTTTAGTTGTTGACAGATTTTTTTTTTTCCTCAGGTGATTTAGGACATCTAAAATACATAAAACCTCTTTTTACACAAAGAACTAAGATGTTCAAGCTTAAACATGAAAGAGGTAGACTCTGTGACCTGATTAGTAAAAACAACTCCTGATTATCATAAAAAAAACTCACTTTCAGAAAACAGGTCTGAAAACTAAAAGCTCATCCTACGGTGTTCTGATCTATGATGATGATGAAGAATCTGATAATGTAACTTTAGGATGGCTTTCAGACATAGAACTTTTGTGCATATTTGAAGGAGGCATAGTTGGCACAACTACAGCACGCACAAACCTTTAAATCACTAAGAAAAATCTAAAGCACTTCCTTGTATTGAGAAAACAGAGAGAGGACAGAGTTCTTTAGTGCAAGAGCAGCAATTATACTGTAAGAATGCCTAATAAGATCCCATTCAGGAATTGGAAGTAAAACTGGAAACAATCCTGCAAAATAGGAAATAAAATTGTTATCATTGGATCTACCCTCTTAAGGTAATGGAGACTAATTTCAATAATAATACACTGCATAAAAATCTAGCCAGGTATTATAATTTATATATAATATCTTACCCTTAAATAATAAGAAAAATGGCCATTGTGCTCAGCAACAAAGTAGCAGCTAAATAGACGTGCAACGCTAAAAAATTTATTTAGTTTTGTCTCGTTTTCATAAGGTTGATTAATAATTTCAGTCCGGCAAATTAGTTATGTTAAGTTTAATCGTTTTTCGGATACATTCGTTATTTTGGATCAGTTCGCTATTTCGGATCCATTCTTTATTCATATTCATTATTCTATTCTAAAGTTTACAATAGAATAATGAATATATGAATAAAGAATGGATCCGAAATAATGAATTAACTTAAAGGGACACTGTACCCAAAATTTTTCTTTCGTGATTCAGATTGAGCATGAAATTTTAAGCAACTTTCTAATTTACTCCTATTATCAAATGTTCTTCATTCTCTTGGTATCTTTATTTGAAATGCAAGAATGTAAGTTTAGATGCCGGTCCATTTTTAGTGAACAACCTGGGTTGTCCTTGCTGATTGGTGGATAAATTCATCCACCAATAAAAAAGTGCTGTCCAGAGTATTGAAACCAAAAAAAGCTTAGATGCCTTCTTTTTCAAATAATGATAGCAAGAGAACGAAGAAAAATTGATAATAGGAGTAAATTAGAAAGTTGCTTAAAATTGCATGCTCTTTCTGAATTACAAAAGAAAAAATTTGGGTTCAGTGTCCCTTTAACACATAACTAATTTGCCGAAACAAAATTATCTAAACCCCAATGCTAAATAAAGCTATTAACCCCTAAACCGCCACCCCCCACATCGCCAACACTAACTAAACCTATTAACCTCTAAACCGCTGTTCCCAGACATCGCCGACACTAAATGATGCTATTAACCCCTAAAATGCCGCCCCCCCCATCGCCAACACTATCTAAACCAATTAACCCCTAAACTGCCACCCCCACATTGCCAACACTAGCTAAACCTATTAACCCCTAAACTGCTGTTCCCCGACATCGCCAACACTATATGAAGCTATTAACCCCTAAACCGCCGCCACCACCACATCACCAACACTAACTAAACCTTTTAACCTCTAAACCGCTGTTCCCAGACATCGCCGACACTAAATAATGCTATTAACCCCTAAAATGCCGCCCCCCCCACATCGCCAACACTATCTAAACCAATTAACCCCTAAACTGCCACCCCCCACATTGCCAACACTAACTAAACCTATTAACCCCTAAACTGCTGTTCCCCGACATCGCCAACACTATATGATTCTATTAACCCCTAAACCGCCGCCCCTCACATTGCCAACACTAACTAAACCTATTAACTCCTAAACCGCCACCCCCCACCCCCCACATCGCCGACATTAAATAAACCTATTAACCTCTAAACCGCCGTTCCCCGACATCGCCATCACTAACTAAACCTATTAAACCCTAAACTGCCATTCCCCGACATCGCTGACACTAACTAAACCTATAAACCGCTGCCCCCCACATCGCCAACACTAACTAAACCTATTAACCTTTAAACCACCGTTCCCTACATCGCCAACACTAACTAAACCTATTAACCTCTAAACCGCTGCCCCCCACATCGCCAAAACTAAATAAAACGATTAACCCCTAAACTGCCATTCATCCACATTGCAAACACTAACTAAACCTATTAACCCCTAAACCGCCGCCCCTCCCACCGCCAAAACTAAATAAACCTATTAACCTCTAAACCGCCACCCCCCCCACATCGCCAACACTAAATAAACATATTAACCTCTAAACCACAGCCTCCCACATCGCCAAAACAAAATAAACCTATTAACCCCTAAACCGCCGTCCCCCACATCTCAAACACTAAATAAAATAATTAACCTCTAAACCGCCACCCCCACATCTAAACTAGCTAAATTAAACTATTAACCCCTAAACCTAACACCCCTAACTTTAACAGAATAAAAATAGACCAAAAGTAAAGTTACAATTATTAACTAACCTATTTAAAAATAAATACAAACTTAGCTGTGAAATAAAAATAAAGCCTAAGCTAGTTACAATATTACTATTTACTAACTAGTTTAAAAAAATACAAACTTACCTGTGAAATAAAAATAAAACCTAAGCTTAAACTAAAATAAAAAACTAACATTATTTGTTTAAAAAAATCTAATAATACCAAAAATAAAAAACCTAAGATTACTAAAAATAATAAAACCTTACATTACAAAAAATAATAAACACTAAAATTACAAAAAATAAAAAAACTACCATTACAAAAAATAACAAATTAAATTATCCAAAATAATAAAAGTTATTCCTATTCTAATACCCCCGTTAAAAAAAAAAAAAAACACCCCAAACTAAAAAAACCTTATCTATAATAAACTACCAATGGCCCATAAAAGGGCCTTTAGTAGGGCATTGCCCTTAAGTTAATAGCTCTTTTGCCAATAAATTTAACCAAATAACCCTAACATTACATCCCCCAACCCCCCAAATTAAAAAAAAAAAATAAGTAAAAAACTAATCTACCCATTGCCCCGAAAAGGGCATTTGTATGGGAATTGCCTTTAAAAAATAAAAAAACTACCATTACAAACAATAACAAATGAAATTATCCAAAATAATGAAAATTATTCCTATTCTAATACCCCTGTTTAAAAGGGCCTTTTGTTAAAAAAAAATAATAATTAAAACAAATATCCCCTAACATTATAAACCCCCCAACCCACCAAAAAAAAAACAAAAAAACTAGCAATTTTTTATTTTATTTACCCATTGCCCCGAAAAGGGCATTTGTATGGGTATTGCCCCGAAAACAGCATTTGTATAGGAATTGCCCCGAAAATGGCATTTGTATGGGCATTGCCCTTAAAAGGGCATTCAGCTCTTTTAAAGAACATTAAAAATAAAAAAGCCCTAATCTAAAAAAAAAAAACACCCCATAAACAAAAAAACACCTAACACTAACCCCAAAAGCGGTACTCACTGTTTCTGAAGTCCAGCAAAAGATCTTCATCCAGGTGGCTTCATCTGTATCCATCGTGGGACAGGCATCTTCTATCTTCATCCCAGCAGAGGCGGAGCAGTCAGTGGATGCATGGAGGCAGAGATTCAGGCGGAGTCGGAGGTCCAGGCAGAGGTCCATCTGTCCGATGTGGAGGTCCTCTTCATGTAATCGTCCACAGCACACTGAGGATTCAATACAAGGTACCTCTTTTATATTGATTTACCGTTGCATTCCTATTGGCTGAAAAATTCAAATCAGACAATAGGAATGATAGCTGCTTAAATCCTATTGGCTGTTCAAACCAGCCAATAGGATTTAAGCAGCTCTCATCCTATTGGCTGATTTAACTTTTTTCAGCCAATAGGAATGCAACAATACCCCAAAATAAAAGGGGTACCTTGCATTGAATCCTCAGTGTGCAGTGGACAATTGCGTGAAGAGGACCTCCACGTCAGACCGATGGACCTCCGCCTGGACCTCCGCTTCAGCGGATCCACCGACCGCTCCGCCTCCGCTGGGGTGAAGATAGAAGATGCCGGTCCCGGAATGGATGCAGATGGGGTCGCTTGAATGAAGATGCTTTGTCGCTAGGATGAAGATCTTTCGCCAGACTTCAGGAACTGTGAGTACTGATTTTTTGGTTATTGTTAGTTTTTTTGGGGGGTGTTTTTTTTTTTTAGATTAGGGCTTTTTTATTTTTAATGGGCTGTAAAAGAGCTGAATACCCTTTTCGGGGCAATGGGTAGATTAGTTTTTTTTTAGTTAGATTTTATTTATTTTGGGGGTGGGGGTTTGTAATGTTTGGGGTATTTGTTTAATTTTTTGGGACAAAAGAGCTGTTAACTTTAGGGCAATGCCCTACAAAAGGCCCTTTTAAGGGCTATTTGTAGTTTATTATAGATTTTTTTTTTTTTTTGGGGGTGGTTTTTTTTTTTAAAATGGGGGTATTAGAATTGGAATAATTTTTATTATTTTGAATAATTTCGTTTGTTATTTTTGTAATTGTGTTTTTTTATTTTTTGTAATTATAGTGTTTATTATTTTTTGTAATTGTAGCTTTCTTTTTCTGTAATGTTAGGTTTTATTATTTTTAGTAATGTTAGGTTTTTTATTTTTGGAATTATTAGATTTTTTAAACAAGTAATGTTGTTTTTTTTTAGTTTAAACGTAGGTTTTATTTTTATTTCACAGGTAAGTTTGTGTTTATTTTAAATAGGTAGTTAGTCAATAGTACTATTGTAACTAGCTTAGGTTTTATTTTGATTTTACAGATAAATTTGTATTTAATTTTAAATAGTTAGTTAATAATTGTAACTTTACTTTAGGTGTATTTTAATTATGTTAAAGTTAGGGGGTGTTAGGTTTAGGGGTAAATAGTTTAATTTAGCTAGTTGCGATGTGGGGGGATGGCGGTTTAGAGGTTAATTATTTTATTTCATTTTGACGATGTGAGGGGGGCGGCGGTTTAGAGGTTAATAGATTTAGTTAGTGTTGGCGATGGGGGGGGTGGCAGCTTAGGGGTTTATAGGTTTAGTTAGGGTTGGCGATGTCGGTGAAAAGCAGTTTAGAGGTTAATAGGTTAGGAAGTTTTGACGAAGTCGGGGAACATCGGTTTAGAGGTTAATAGGTTTAGTTAGTGTTGGCGATGTAGGGGTACGGCGCTTTAGAGGTTACGAATATGAATAAAAAAATTGATCCGAAAATTCTGAAACTGATTTATTCGTTTTTGGAATTTTCGTTATGGTGCCAATTCGGAAATTTAGATTCATCCTAATCTCCGAATCGGCCAAGATTTGGCCAAGAACTAAATTCGGCCAAACAAATTGCACATGTCTACAGCTAAATCATTTTGAAAAAGAGAGGGAAAAAGTTCAGTTACTAACTGTGACAGCGATGCTAAGTCAGTGCACAAAAAAACTTAAAATACACTGAGACTCTCCCTCACATTGCCAAACCATGAACTCCCCTTTACTGTGTATATAACAGGGGGTATAAGGTTTAATTGAAATGTAACTCCTAGGTGAATAGTAATTAGCAGCTATTACCATATTATAATAGTTTCTGTAATCACTAGACTAAGAATGAAAAGTCTGGAATTAGTCTATTACATGTTTATGTCCCCTGGCTAGGATGTACCTCAAAACTGGTGTACTTACAAGCCTGCTGGCTGTCTGAGGGCAAGAAAAGACTGCATTTACCTCAGATTCACCCACTCTATCATGCATACTGGCTGCAGAAAATGCTTCTTCCGGTAGAGAGCCCATCTAGTGCTCTGTATGTCACAGCAGAGGATCTACGTGTGGAGTATAGTGACGACCCAACATTAGGAGACTTAGGGATCGGACCTTGCAATACCTGTGGCAGGCTTGTAAGTTACTCCTTCACTGGGAGTAATTATGTCACTACCCAATGCTCCAATATCCCCTAATGTCTCTCAGTAGCAGTTCTCTGAGGGGAAAATGAGCCGCAAATCCGGTCTGAATACCCCTCTCAATGAAGATCCTGGAGTACCTCTATTCTATTGCTCCCATGAGGCAAAGAAAAGACAAGAATACCAGAGATGTGGGATGGATTAAAAGGACAGTCAAGTCTAAATTAAACTTTACAATTTACTTTTATCATCAAATGTGCTTTGTTCTAGTGGTATTCTTTATTAAAAGCTAAACCTAGGTAGGTTAAAAAAAATCATTTCTAGGGGGCGTGTCCAAGCAGTGTTCCTGAGCGGACACACATCCAAGAGCTCTGAAGGAGTTTTTCATAATCTGCTGATTATTGAGCACATTTCACAGCAAATACCAAGGATAAAAAGTACTATTACTAGCTTTACATAGTGAGGCCCGGATAAAAGATTTGCTTGCTGTATTATTGACTTTGGAGATCAGGTTCCAACAGCAAGGGCCTATAGCGCTGACCCCCCCCCCCCCCCCAGCAGGCCGGGTTACTTTCCCACACTCTGACCACAGGGTACCGATCTTTACAAACCTTCATTCACAAGCTGAACCCTCAAAAGACTGGCAGACAATCTCCAAATATATACCCAGGATCAAAAATTGAGGATTCCTTTTCGTGCCATGACAAACAGTTGAAAAAGATAGAATTTTTTTCTCACCATGTTTGCAAAAGCTCCATCTAGCTATGCCTTGGAGCGTGGATGTTTAAGATGCTCCGACCTTCCTTGTAAAGAAACACATTCCGCCAACAAACCTAAAGTAGAACGGTTCAGCAGTGACCCAGCATATCCGAATCAACCCACTATAACTGGCATTACGGCTATAGAGGTTAGTAATCGCAGATGGGAAAATGAGCCTAACTGCACATTCCTAATATTACAAGGGAGAATCACCAACATTTATAACAATGCAAGTGAGATGCATACACAAAAGGTGCAACATCACCCATAAAAACTGTGGATCTCAAGAGAGGCAAACAACGCACCACATTCCTCATCCCAAAATAGATTAGCTTTGAGATGGAGCAAGCTGAACCACGTGGAACATTAATGCTTACTCTGCATAATACGAGTGGCCTGGTCGCCTACCTAACATAACCTGCCACACGTCATCCACCTCCCGATCCGCAGATAGTGGAGTTTTTTTACAAGTGATCTTGCTTCAGAGGGACTACATTGCAAACCACAATAACGATCTGCAATTCCTCCAGTGTCAAACTTATGTTTCTATTATTGGGACTGAGTCAGATTGAAAATGGCGTTACCCAATATGCAAGGCGTGATTATAGCATTACCCAAGGACTTTATTATGATATATTCTTCATGCAGCACATGCCTGGGACTGACACTCAGAAAAGGTGAAGGGACAGCAACAGATTGGTCCTACTTAAAATTTAACAGCATAAATACCTGTTACAGTTAAATATGGCAGCTAATCTTTTAAATGTTGATGCATAAATGTTTCTATAACTGACCATCTAGTTTATAGTTTAGTGTGTATTACTTGATTGGAAATAATATTTTTATAATAGATGTAATTGGCAGCTTCTCAGCAGATGCCAGTTAATTTTTGATGACATGCAAAGCATATGAGGCTAAACGAATATATATATATGTGTATACAATAGTAGGGCTCGGCTGGAGTCCTCTGGCCAGCGGCTGGGGTGGAGGAAGCTGGTCGGCCAATTACATTATTTTTACATTATGTCACCAAATATTATATATACCATGGAACACGGGATCGGGTTGATTGACACCCCCTGCTGGAGGCCTATTGTGAGCCTCTTGTGAGCCGCTGGTGCAATGCTGAATACGGCGAGCGTATTGCTCGCCGTATTCAGCGAAGTCTGGCGGACCTGATCCGCACTGTCGGATCAGGTCCGCCAGACTTTAATAAATATGCCCCAATGTGTTTATTCTGTGTGGTCTAGTTACACTGAGATTTAGCCTTAAAGATACAGGTTTATCTATATAATTACTCTTTACTTTATGATGTCGTTCAGATGTGGTTTCTATACCAGTTAAACAACCCCTTATTAAGCTTAATACTCACAACTCAGTGGTCCAAGAGTGGCCTAGTTAACATAGAAAGGGGATAAAAAATAGGGACTAACAGATTGCATGTGCATCTTTGCAGATATGACATGAATACCTGATATGTGCAATGTTTTTCATTTTTATCTTTTGTATGTTTTACTTTAAAGGACCATTAAACGGACATGAAACCCAATTTCTTTCTTTCATGGTTTAGAAAGAGCATGCAATGTTAAACATCTTTCCAATTGTATTCTCTATATGAATCATAAAAGAAAAAATGTGGGTTTCATTTTCCTTTAAGACCTCAATAAAAGAAATAAAATAATAATATATATATATATATATATATATATATAAACATAAAAATAATTCTAAGTGATTTAAGGCCACCTCTTATCTCAGTGCATTTTTACAGTTTTCACAGTTAGACAATGCTAGTTTATGTGTGGCATATTGATAACATTGTGCTCACTTCCATGGAGTTTAGACTGATTGGCTAAAATGCAAGTCTTTTAAAAAGAAATTAGATAAGGGAGCAGTCTGCAGAGGCTTAGACACACGGTAATCACAGAGGTAAAAAATGTATTACTAATATATGTGTTGGTTATGAAAAATTGGGGAATGGATAATAAAGAATTATCTTTTTAAACAATAAAAAATTCAAGTCGACTGTCCCTTTAGGTGCTCTTATAGTTTTGGGAATCTTTGCCCCCTCCCAGTGGCTTGTGGATTCTAACCATCTTGTAAAAGAAAATGTTGGAAATAAGGGGTAGATTTAATAAGTAGCGGATGCTGCTTTCTACCCGTGAAGTTTCTGGCTCGCCGGAAACTTAAGTTAAGAAGCAGCGGTCATAAGACCGCTGCTCCTTAACTTGTCCTCCACCTTTTAGGCAGCGGACTGCAATCATCGCGATCAGACACGATCAGGATGATTGACACCCCCTGCTAGTGGCCGATTTGCCGCGAATATGTAGGGGGTGGCATTGCACAAGCATTTCACTAGAAATGCTTGTGTAGTGTTAAATGTCAACAGTGTATGCTGTTGGTATTTAGCGATGCCGCGGGGACATGATTCGCTACCCCACAATATCTAATCTTACATTACTAGATTTATTTTAAAAGTGATCACAAGTCGACTTGGCAATCAGCTTCAGGGAAGCAGGCTCATGTGTAAGAGAAGGAGATCTGAGGGGTGGCTTAGAAAATACTGTCTTTCATCTCCACTCTTTAATGCTTATGTTGGGTCAGCTGTCTGAGATGTCACCAGAAGTACATCCTACAGCAGGAAATTATCTCTAGACAGTTGCCGCGTATCTCAATACGCTCTCATTATTTATGAAAAAAGCCGGCAAAAAGACGCGCACCAAGTAATCATCGATCTCGCGTCTATTCGGCTTTTCCCCAACTTTATTCATTCCCTGTCACTATCCCGCCGCTTCCTGACATCGCCGCAACCTAAATAAAGTTATTAACCCCTATCCCGCCTCTCCCCAACATCGCCACAACCTAAATAAAGTTATTAACCCTTATCCCGCCGCTCCCCGACACCACCGCCACTAAATAAACGTATTAACCCCTAAACCTCTGGCCTCCCACATCACTACCACTAACTAAACCCATTAACCCCTAAACTGTCAGCCCCCCACATCGCCAAAAACTAAATTAAGCTTTATAATAGGATTAGAGCTGCTAAAATTCTATTGGCTGTTCAAATCTGCCAATAGGATTTGAGCAGCTCTCATTCTATTGGCTGTTCCAATCAGCCAATTGGATTTGAGCTCTATCCTATTGGCTAATTGGAACAGCCAATAGGATTTTAGCAGCTCTAATCCTATTGGCTGATTGAAATCTTTCAGCCAATAGGAATGCAAGGGGCGCCATCTTGGATGGCGTCACTTGCATTGAAGTTCCAGTTTATGGCGGCGACCGTATGAAGAGGATGCTCCGCGCCGGAAGTCTTCAGGATGGACCCGCTCCACGCCGGATGGATGAAGATAGAAGATGCCATCTGAATAAAGACTTCTTGCCGTCTGGATGAGGACCTCTCCGGCTGGATGAAGATGGAAGAGGCCTCCGGATGAAGACTTCTTGCCGCCTGGATGAGGACTCTCCAGCTGGATGGATCCTTCAAGCAGGACTTCAAGAACTGTAAGTGGATCGTCGGAGGTTAGTGTTAGGTTTTTTAAGGAGTTTTTTGGGTGGGTTTTATTTTTAGATTAGGGTTATTTTATATGGGTTTTATATTTGGGCGGGTTGGTTGGTTGGGTGGGTGGTGGGTTTAACTGTTGGGGGGTGTTTGTATTTTTTTGCAATGTAAAAGAGATGTTATCTTTGGGGCAATGCCCCACAAAAGGCCCTTTTAAGGGCTATTGGTAGTTTATTGTATGCTAGGGTTTTTTTATTTTTGGGGGGCTTTTTAATTTTGATAGGGCTATTAGATTAAGTGTAATTTTTTTTATTTTTGATAATTTGGTTTATTATTTTTCGTAATTTAGTGTTAGTTTGTTTTTGTAACTTACTGTTTGTTTTTTTCTGTAATTTAGTACTTTTAATAATGTTTAATTGTATATTTAAATAATTTGAGTAGGGTTAGGTTTCTTAAATATGTAATTTAGTTTATTTAAGTGGTATTTTAATTTAATTGTAGTATAATAGTTAGGGTAGGTTAATTAATAGTTTAAAATAGTTTATTTTTATTCTACAGGTAAGTTTTAATTTATATTAAGATAGGGATGTTGTAATTTTAATATAAAGTTAGAGTTTGTAAGATTTAGGGGTTAATAGCTTAATTTAGTTTTTGGCGATGTGGGGGGCTTACGTTTTAGGGGTTAATATGTTTATTTAGTGGCAGCAATGTCGGGGAGTGGCGGAATAGGGGTTAATACATTTTATTTAGGTTGCGGCGATGTTGGGGGCGGCAGATTAGGGGTGTTTAGACTTGGGGTTTATGTTAGGTGTAAACATAACTTGTTTTCTACCATAGAAATCAATGGGTTATATTTCTTTGTCTTGCAGCATCGAACATAAGCATTCACTGCTTTCAGACTCCCATTGATTTCTATGGCATCCGCGGCCTCCAGGGTGGTGGATTGAAAACCAGGTACGCTGGGTCTGAAAAGATGCAAGCATACCTGTTAAAAGTGTGATAACTGGGAAAAAGTGTCAAATAGAGCCGAATGTGTACACGGAACACTGTAATATGTATTCGGAACACTGTAATGACGTAAGCATCGATCTGCGTCGGATTGAGATTGCCGGTTTGTATGTTACGTCACAAATTTCAACAACTACGATGCAAAATTCCGGCGTATTTTAGGTTGACAGTTTGATAGATAGGCCCCAATGTCTTACAATGGATAGACAGGTGTCTAATGGGTCCCTTTGTCTCACCAAAATCTCCCTAGGGCCATTTGCTTAATTTTTAAGGCAATCCTAGATTCCCCTGCAATGAGCAGTGTGGAGGTCCCTAAACTTCTAGGTATGTCACAAAGGTAATTTTGAATATCCACGGTGCAAGATTTTGTGGGATTTTAATTGCAACATTTTAAATGTCCCCTTCCTAACTGCAGAATTCTAACAGTAAACCCAACCTGTAACTGTGAGGTTGCTATTTATTTACATTAATGGGAGGGGAATATGCGGGTTAATTTTATTTCACTGGTACAGCCTTTCATACTAGGTTCCACAAACACACAATAGAAACTTGATACAGGCCAGAAGTAAAACTAGACATAAAGTTCAGGACTAGCTGACACTAGCCTTAAGGACATATTGTTAAAGGGACAGTCTAGTCAAAATTACAGTTTCGAGATTCAGACAGGGCATGCAATTTTAAACAACTTTCCAATTTACTTTTATTATCATATGCTAATTTCTAAGCCCTTGAAGGCCGCCTCTTATCCCAGTGCATTTTGACAGTTTTTTTACAGCTAGACAGTGCTAGTTCATTTGTGACATAAAGATAACATTGTGTTCTCTCCCATGGAATTACTTAGGTATCAGCACTGATTGTCTAAAATGCAAGTCTGTCAAAATAACTAATATAAAGGGGCAGTCTGCAGAGGCTTACATACAAGGTAATCACAGAGGTAAAAAGTATATTAATACAACCATGTTGGTTATGCAAAACTGGGAAATGAGTAATAAAAGGATTATCTATCTTTTTAAACAATACACATTCTGGAGTAGACTGTTCCTTTAATAGCTCTCTGCGTTTTAAAATTTATAGAGCTTATATTGTCTGAATTTCCCAATAATTTGTGTTTTGACAGATTTGTTTTTTCTCTATTTATATTTAATTACAGTTTCTCCAAGTAACCAAGATACATATGTTTTCTTTTTGCTAATAATAAAGTCATAAAAACTAACAAATAAATTCTGTTTCTTTGCAACTAGCAGAAAAGTATAGTCCTTAAGGCTTCCTAGGGCTATAAGACGCTAGGCACAGTAAATCCCCTTGTCCAGGTAATAATAATGAAAAAGATGTATAGACTTGCTGCACTAATCCATTGCTGGAGAAGCACAGGTGCATACACTGATAAGAAGGGCACTCTATTGAAGAATCAACAAGAAGGAAAATAGCCCTTCACTTAAATATAAATATATAACAGAACCTCTGGAACATTATGTGGATAAATACTGAGCTATATAGCACTGGCAGCAAGCAATTTATACTCGCTAACATGTTTTATGATTAGGTGAGAATTTGATCATAGATAAAAGAATATTATTCATGTAAAGAATAATAATAAAAAAAAGTAATAATTTATGTCTGTCAGCCAGACTCTTCATATATGCATCAAAATGAAGAAGACAAAACAGAAGAAATGAAATAACTTCCGTTTAGCCATCATGAAGATAATTAAATTATGTGGTTTAACTGTAATTTGTTTAATGCTAACGCTCCCGCTTGCACCCTAAATCCGCTGGAAGTAAGGTTTTTGCGTGCATTAGGTAACGATTGTATTAGCATGTTAATGTATTCCCCCATAAAAGTCAATGGAGCAAAAAAGTGGATAAAAACCTAACACCCTACTCACGCACAAACCCGATTGCACCAGCAGTTCTTGTGAACTGCTGGTGCAATACCATCCTCTGCAGATTTGCAGGGGGTGTCAATCAACCCGATCATATCCGATCACGTTGATTTCTGTCCGCCGCCTCAGAGCAGGCGGACAGGTTATGGATTAGCGGTCTTTAGACCACTGCTTCATAACTTCTGTTTCTGGCACACACGGAGCATCATGCTCCGTACAGAGCTTGATAAATTGACCCCATAGGGGCCTATCTATCAAAGTGTCAACCGCAAATATGCCAGAATTCCACGTTGTAATTGTTGCGAGATTGATCCGACCTTGTTATCAAAGCCTCAAGATTGGCAAATGTTGAAATTTGTGACATACGATCCGCCGGTCTCAATCCGACGCAGATCGATGCTTACGTCATTACAGATGTCTTCGGCACTATTTGACACTTTTTCCCATTTATCAAACTTTTAACAGGTATGCTCGAGACTATTCGGATGCATCATACCTGGTTTTCAAGCCACCATCCTTGAGGCCGGGGATGCCATAGAAATCAATGGGATTATGAAAGCACCGAAAGCTTCTGTCCGATGCTGCAAGAAAATTAAGCATACCCCATTGATTTCTATGGTAGAAAAAAAGTTATGTTTACACCTAACACCCTAACATAAACTCCGAGTCTAAACACCCCTAATCCTCTGCCCCCAACATTACCGCCACCTACATAATGTTATTAACCCCTATTCCGCCGCTCCCTCACCCCGCCGCAAGCCAAATAAACTTATTAACCCCTAAACCTCTGGCCTCCCACATCACCACCACTAACTAAACCTATTAACCCCTAAACCGTCAGCCCACACATCGCAAAAAACTAAATTAAGCTATTAACTCCTAAACCTAACAACCCCTTAACTTTAAATTAAAATTACAACATCCCTATCTTAATATAAATTAAAATGTACCTGTAGAATTAAAATAAACTAATTTTAAACTATTAATTAACCTACCCTAACTCTAATACTAAAATTAAAATAAACTACCAATTAAATTAAATAAATTACATATTTAAAAAAACCTAACCCTACTAAAATGATTTAAATATACAGTAAAACCTTATTAAAAGTCCTAAATTACAAAAATAAACAAACACTAACGGCTAGGTTATGAGTTTTGCATTATGAGTAAAAAAGCAGCGTTAAGGCTCATAATGCTGCTTTTTTTTACTACCGCTGCTATTACGAGTCTTGTAGGTACAGCTGTCCCGCCCACTTTTTTGGCCGTACCACAAATTAAGTTACGCAATTTGCATAAAGTCTTTTTTTCAATGGGACTTCCATAGCACTGATATTACAAGCTTTTTTTTGGAGACCAAAAAGTAAGCTGTACAGCCTATCCCGCAAGATTCGTAACGCATTATAAAGTCAGTAGTTATGAGTTTTACACTAACACCCATAAACTACCTATTAACCCCTAAACCGAAGCCTTCCCGCATTGCAAACACTAAAATAAAATTATTAACCCCTAATCTGCCGCAACTGACATCGCCACCACTAGAATAAAATTATTAACCCCTAAACCGCCACACTCCCACTACACAAACTCTAATTAAATATTATTAACCCCAATCTGCCGCCACTAACATCGCCACTACCAACCTACATTTATTAACCCCTAATCTGCTGCCCCCAACGTTGTCCCCACTATATTAAATTTATTAACCCCTAACCCTAACACCCCCTAACTTAAATATAATTAAAATAAATCTAACTAAAAATTCCTATCATTAACTAAATAATTCCAATTTAAAACTAAATACTTACCTATAAAATAAACCCTAAGCTAGCTACAATATAACTAGTAGTTATATTGTATCTAGCTTATGGTTTATTTTTATTTTACAGGCAAGTTTGTATTTATTTTAACTAGATAGAATAGTTACTAAATAGTTATTAACTATTTACTAACTACCTAGCTAAAATAAATACAAATTTACCTGTAAAATAAAACCTAACCTTAGTTACACTAACACCTAACCTTACAGTACAATTAAATTACCTAAATTAAATACAATTAACAAAATTAAATACAAATACCTAAATTACAAAAAAACAAACACTAAATTACACAAAATAAAAAACAAATTACAAGATATTTAAACTAATTACACCTAATCTAATAGCTCTATCAAAATAAAAAAAGCCCCCCAAAATAAAAAAAACCCTAGCCTAAACTAAACTACCAATAGCCCTTAAAAGGGCCTTTTGCAGGGCATTGCCCCAAAGAAATCAGCTCTTTTACCTGTAAAAAAAATACAAACAACCCTCCAACAGTAAAACCCACCACCCACACAACCAACCCCCCAAATAAAACCCTAACTAAAAAAAACTAAGCTCCCCATTGCCCTAAAAAGGGCATTTGGATGGGCATTGCCCTTAAAAGGGTATTTAGCTCTATTGCTGCCCAAACCCTAATCTAAAACTAAAACCCACCCAATAAACCCTTAAAAAAAATAACACTAACCCCCAAAGATCCACTTACAGTTTTGAAGAGCCGACATCCATCGTCAATGAAGCCAGGAGAAGTCCTCAACAAAGCCGGGAGAAGTCTTCATCCAAGCCAGGAAAAGTGGTCCTCCAGACGGGCAGAAGTCTTCATCCCTATGGCATCTTCTATCTTCATCCATCTGGCGCGGAGCGGGTCCATCTTCAAGACATCCGGCGCAGAGCATCCTCTTCTTCTGATGACTCCCGACTAATGAAGGTTCCTTTAAGTGACATCATCCAAGATGGCGTCCCTTAAATTCCGATTGGCTGATAGAATTCTATCAATGCAATGCAATCAGCCAATAGGATTGAACTTCAATCCTATTGGCTGATCCAATCAGCCAATAGGATTGAGGTCACATTCTATTGGCTGTTCCAATAGGATTTAAGCAGCTCTCATTCTATTGGCTGTTCCAATCACCCAATAGGATTTGAGCTCTCATTCTATTGGGTGATTGGAACAGCCAATAGGATTTTAGCAGCTATCATTCCTTTTTACTGATTGAAATCTTTCAGCCAATAGGAATGCATTGAAAATCCAATGAAATTCCAGTGTGCGACCGTATGAAGAGGATGCTCCGTGCCGGATGTCTTCAGAATGGACCCGCTCTACGCCGGATGGATGAAGATAGAAGATGCCGTCTGGATGAAGACTTCTTGCCACCTGGATGAGGACTTCATCGGCTGGATGAAGATCGAAGAGGCCGCCTGGATGAAGACTTCTTGCTGCATGTATGATGACTTCCCCGGCTGGATGGATTCTTCAAGCGGGACTTCAAGAACTGTAAGTGGATCCCCATAGAAGTCAATGGAGCAAAAAAGTGGATAAAAACCTAACACCCTACTCACGCACAAACCCGATTGCACCAGCAGTTCTTCTAAACTGCTGGTGCAATACCATCCTCTGCAGATTTGCAGGGGGTGTCAATCAATCCGATCATATCCGATCACGTTGATTTCTGTCTGCCGCCTCAGAGCAGGCGGACAGGTTATGGATTAGCGGTCTTTAGACCACTGCTTCATAACTTCTGTTTCTGGCACACACAGAGCATCATGCTCCGTACAGAGCTTGATAAATTGACCCCATAGGGGCCTATCTATCAAAGTGTCAACCGCAAATATGCCAGAATTCCACGTTGTAATTGTTGCAAGATTGATCCGACCTTGTTATCAAAGCCTCAAGATTGGCAAATGTTGAAATTTGTGACATACGATCCGCCGGTCTCAATCCGACGCAGATCGATGCTTACGTCATTACAGATGTCTTTGGCTCTATTTGACACTTTTTCCCATTTATCAAACTTTTAACAGGTACGCTCGAGACTATTCGGATGCATCATACCTGGTTTTCAAGCCAACATCCTTGAGGCCGGGGATGCCATAGAAATCAATGGGATTATGAAAGCACCGAAAGCTTCTGTCCGATGCTGCAAGAAAATTAAGCATACCCCATTGATTTCTATGGTAGAAAAAAAGTTATGTTTACACCTAACACCCTAACATAAACTCCGAGTCTAAACACCCCTAATCCTCTGCCCCCAACATTACCGCCACCTACATAATGTTATTAACCCCTATTCCGCCGCTCCCTGACCCCGCCGCAAGCCAAATAAACTTATTAACCCCTAAACCTCTGGCCTCCCACATCACCACCACTAACTAAACCTATTAACCCCTAAACCGTCAGCCAACACATCGCAAAAAACTAAATTAAGCTATTAACTCCTAAACCTAACAACCCCTTAACTTTAAATTAAAATTACAACATCCCTATCTTAATATAAATTAAAATGTACCTGTAGAATTAAAATAAACTAATTTTAAACTATTAATTAACCTACCCTAACTCTAATACTAAAATTAAAATAAACTACCAATTAAATTAAATAAATTACATATTTAAAAAAACCTAACCCTACTAAAATTATTTAAATATACAGTAAAACCTTATTAAAAGTCCTAAATTACAAAAATAAACAAACACTAACGGCTAGGTTATGAGTTTTGCATTATGAGTAAAAAAGCAGCGTTAAGGCTCATAATGCTGCTTTTTTTTACTACCGCTGCTATTACGAGTCTTGTAGGTACAGCTGTCCCGCCCACTTTTTTGGCCGTACCACAAATTAAGTTACGCAATTTGCATAAAGTCTTTTTTTCAATGGGACTTCCATAGCACTGATATTACAAGCTTTTTTTTGGAGACCAAAAAGTAAGCTGTACAGCCTATCCCGCAAGATTCGTAACGCATTATAAAGTCAGTAGTCATGAGTTTTACACTGCAAAGCTGTAGCATAAAACATATAACTAAAGTGCTAAAAAGTACACTAACACCCATAAACTACCTATTAACCCCTAAACCGAAGCCTTCCCGCATTGCAAACACTAAAATAAAATTATTAACCCCTAATCTGCCGCAACTGACATCGCCACCACTAGAATAAAATTATTAACCCCTAAACCGCCACACTCCCACTACACAAACTCTAGTTAAATATTATTAACCCCAATCTGCCGCCACTAACATCGCCACTACCAACCTACATTTATTAACCCCTAATCTGCTGCCCCCAACGTTGTCACCACTATATTAAATTTATTAACCTCTAACCCTAACACCCCCTAACTTAAATATAATTAAAATAAATCTAACTAAAAATTCCTATCATTAACTAAATAATTCCAATTTAAAACTAAATACTTACCTATAAAATAAACCCTAAGCTAGCTACAATATAACTAGTAGTTATATTGTATCTAGCTTATGGTTTATTTTTATTTTACAGGCAAGTTTGTATTTATTTTAACTAGATAGAATAGTTACTAAATAGTTATTAACTATTTACTAACTACCTAGCTAAAATAAATACAAATTTACCTGTAAAATAAAACCTAACCTTAGTTACACTAACACCTAACCTTACAGTACAATTAAATTACCTAAATTAAATACAATTAACAAAATTAAATACAAATACCTAAATTACAAAAAAACAAACACTAAATTACACAAAATAAAAAACAAATTACAAGATATTTAAACTAATTACACCTAATCTAATAGCTCTATCAAAATAAAAAAAGCCCCCCAAAATAAAAAAAAACCCTAGCCTAAACTAAACTACCAATAGCCCTTAAAAGGGCCTTTTGCAGGGCATTGCCCCAAAGAAATCAGCTCTTTTACCTGTAAAAAAATACAAACAACCCTCCAACAGTAAAACCCACCACCCACACAACCAACCCCCCAAATAAAACCCTAACTAAAAAAAACTAAGCTCCCCATTGCTCTAAAAAGGGCATTTGGATGGGCATTGCCCTTAAAAGGGTATTTAGCTCTATTGCTGCCCAAACCCTAATCTAAAACTAAAACCCACCCAATAAACCCTTAAAAAAAAATAACACTAACCCCCAAAGATCCACTTACAGTTTTGAAGAGCCGACATCCATCGTCAACGAAGCCAGGAGAAGTCCTCAACAAAGCCGGGAGAAGTCTTCATCCAAGCCAGGAAAAGTGGTCCTCCAGACGGGCAGAAGTCTTCATCCCGATGGCATCTTCTATCTTCATCCATCCCGCGCGGAGCGGGTCCATCTTCAAGACATCCGGCGCAGAGCATCCTCTTCTTCTGACGACTCCCGACTAATGAAGGTTCCTTTAAGTGACATCATCCAAGATGGCGTCCCTTAAATTCCGATTGGCTGATAGAATTCTATCAATGCAATGCAATCAGCCAATAGGATTGAACTTCAATCCTATTGGCTGATCCAATCAGCCAATAGGATTGAGGTCACATTCTATTGGCTGTTCCAATAGGATTTAAGCAGCTCTCATTCTATTGGCTGTTCCAATCACCCAATAGGATTTGAGTTCTCATTCTATTGGGTGATTGGAACAGCCAATAGGATTTTAGCAGCTCTCATTCCTTTTTACTGATTGAAATCTTTCAGCCAATAGGAATGCATTGAAAATCCAGTGAAATTCCAGTGTGCGACCGTATGAAGAGGATGCTCCGTGCCGGATGTCTTCAGAATGGACCCGCTCTACGCCGGATGGATGAAGATAGAAGATGCCGTCTGGATGAAGACTTCTTGCCACCTGGATTAGGACTTCATCGGCTGGATGAAGATCGAAGAGGCCGCCTGGATGAAGACTTCTTGCTGCATGTATGATGACTTCCCCGGCTGGATGGATTCTTCAAGCGGGACTTCAAGAACTGTAAGTGGATCGTTGGGGGTTAGTTTTAGTTTTTTTTAAGGGTTTTTTGGGTGGGTTTTATTTTTAAATTAGGGTCTAGGCATGTAAAAGAGCTAAATGTCCTTTTAAGGGCAATGCCCATACAAATGCCCTTATCAGGGCAATGGGTAGCTTAGGTTTTTTTTTTAGAGTTAGGGTTTTTATTTGGGGGCGTTGGTTATGTGGTGGGTTATACTGTTGGGGGGGGTGTTTGTATTTTTTTTTTTTTTTTACAGGTAAAAGAGCTGATATCTTTGGGGCAATGGGGACTTTTAAGGGCCATTGGTAGTTTATTGTAGGCTAGGGTTTTTTTTATTTTGTGGGAGCTTTTTTATTTTGATAGGGCTATTAAATTAGGTGTAATTCTTTTTTTGTTGTTGATAATTTGGTATGTTATTTTTAGTAATTTAGTGTTGGTTTTTTGTTAACTTATTGTTTGTTTGTTTTTGTAATTTAGGACTTTTAATAAGGTTTAACTGTATATTTAAATAATTTTAGTAGGGTTAGGTTTTTTTAATATGTAATTTATTTAATTTAATTGGTGGTTTATTTTAATTTTAGTATTAAAGTTAGGGTAGGTTAATTAATAGTTTAAAATTAGTTTATTTTAATTCTACAGGTACATTTTAATTTATATTAAGTTAGGGATGTTGTAATTTTAATTTAAAGTTAAGGGGTTGATAGGTTTAGGGGTTAATAGCTTAATTTAGTTTTTTGCGATGTGGGGGGCTGACGGTTTAGGGGTTAATAGGTTTAGTTGTTGATGGTGGTGATGTTGGAGGCCAGAGGTTAAGGGGTTAATACGTTTCTTTAGGTTGCAGCAGTGTCGGGGAGCGGCGGGATAGGGGTTAATAAGTTTATTTAAGTTGCGGCGGTGGCAGGGAGCGGCGGGATAGGGGTTAGTAACTTTATTTAGGTTGCTGCGGTGGCGTTGAGCAGCAAGATAGGGGTTAATAACTTTATTTAAATTGCGGCAGTGGAGGGATAGGGGTTAAACATTTTAGTATAGTGGCAGCGTTTAGTAAAGTTGGGAAAAACACGAAAAGTAGCATCATCAATGAATGTTAGTTAACAACAGTCCGATGCTCATCGCCCTGTACTTGGTGCCCATATTTTTGACGGCTTTATTTATAAATATGGAGATCTGCGGCCGCGATATTTGGCGATGCTAGGCGAGCGTATTGACACCCGCGAATGCAATATAGTTGACGCTTTGAGACCTATCCCCCATTTTTAAGGGCTCTAACCCAACATGAAAATTTGAATATTTCACATTCCATTGTTCTTCGCATAGCAGAATATGTTCTATGTATTCATAAATATGCATTTCTACATATATCTGATGGTATTTTGGTACAATATAGGCCAGATTACAAGTGTAGCACAAAATATAGCTTTAGCTAAAGCGATATTTGCGCTCCACTTTGTAAAACCAGCGCACGGTTCCATAGGCTCCTATTGGAGCCTCGTTCTAATGCCATAACAGAAAGCATCAGAACCTTGCGCAGTGAAGAGGTAAGTAGCGCAGCGATGGGCAGCAGTTAGTAAATATGTATAATACAAACAGTGAATGCACTGTGTCGTTATAGAACAACTGAAGGAGGAATCTTTTCTTTATATAAACAGGATAGATTGACATTTGGCAATGACTTGTTTCAATTAACATACATACAGTGTGACTGTTCATCTAAACTCTGTTTGTATTTGGCTCCATATATTGCCTTCTTTAACAATAAAAGTTGTGTTTTATTTAACATTCGAACACACTGCGTGATATAAACAACAAATGGACTGTGACTCTATTTAAATGAGTAACTATTTCTAGCCTGAAGAAAGTACATATGGAAACTAATTAAAGCAAATAATATCTAATTGGTTACTAAAGCTGTCTTTGGCATGGGGTTTCTTTTTGATGCTATACATACACTCCATATGGAAACATATCATATTCTGTAACAAATAAGTGCGGATTGGACGTTTGAAGTTGTTCTTGTGTGTGGCTGTGCATGCTGCTTTTACTCATGCTTGTATTTTGGGTAGAGGTGAATTTAAAACCCTGTGAATACTGAATACATATAAGGGTGAAAAGAGTGTTCTTTAACATTGCTTTGAAAAAGGTGACAATTTTCTTTCCTCTAACTATAACTTTGTGTGGAGGAAATGCTTATGTAAAGAGTCTATAACAAATTAAGATAAACCGTGTACAGTATTGGGGAATAACTTTGCCGCAAATTAACCCTCACTATGGATAATGAGGAAGCCTCCTATGTATTTACCAATTTTGAGGATGAAATATCAAGATATGAAACCGAAGAGGAAATTGTTTATACTATTGATAACTTGTTTTATGAGATTGATACATTGAGGAAAAAAGATCTAAAGCTTGAATTAGATATCAAATCATTTCTCATTTATAAATACAATAAACGTATTCCTAGAGGTTTAAGGATCAGGAAGTTTCCATCATTTAGAGTTACAGATAGTGACTTTATCAATAAATGGAATGCCATAGTGGATGTCTGCTCATTTGCTCTTATCGATTTATTGATTGAATTCAAACAAAAACAGAAACAAGATCTACTTCAAGAAATTAAGGAGATCCAAGAAAGGCTAAAATCAGTACGAAAGGATCCTGAATTAAAAAAATATGATAAGTAATTTAAACAAAATATGATCACCTTTAGGCAAGAATTATGTGAGTTCAAGTCTAGGAAAATTGCACGTGACAAATATGACTATGACCATAACTCTGTTTATAGATGGGACCATCAAGACAATCCCAATCTGGGAGGAACCAAATATAAAAGATGGCAGAAGAACAAAACAAAGCAATCAAAGAATGTCACTTTTTCAGACACGGAGTATGAGATTGAGTCTTTGGACTATGAAGCTGAAATAGAAGAACATGAACCAGCTGTTTTACAGTTAACTGAGGAGCAAACCGTAAAAACACAGTCAAAAAACGGACATGCAAAGACTCTAACAAATGTAAGAAAAAAACCCGGAGAGGTAAACGAGGAAAAGGATTATCCACACCATCAGGACAATGGTCGAGAATACCAACAACAGAAGGAAAAGAAAAAGATTCAGAAAAGAACATATGTGACGAGATCAAGGGGGCATCAGAAGAAATATGCCTAGAAGAAAATAAAAATAATAATATCTTGAATTCATCATGCGTAGAACTAACAGATGTTGAAGTCTCAGTTCTCTCCAGGGGACTTGGCTTATTCGTTAGAAAATTGGTATTACGCAAACACTTTATTGATGCTGAGACGGCACAGGACCAAGAAAAACTGGATTTGGACACAAAAGATGTAAATGAACCAATGCCATTTACTGACATATGTGCTATCATTAATTTGCAGGAATTACAAGCTGAAAGTGATGGTACAAAGGATGATTTAGTTAATTAATCTCATATTGATTTTAGTAACTGTAGAAAAAAGAGCAATTTTTATCCTGTACACTCTAGATCAAATGCGATAGAAGTTTTTCAAAAAGTAGTTGAAGAAAAATTAAGGAAACTGAATGATACAACTAACATTAAGACAACACATTTGGCAAAGAAAGAAAAAGAGGCACTAACAAAGCTTTCGCAGGATAGCAGAATAGTGATTAGACCATCCGACAAGGGTGGGAACGTTGTGGTATTGGATAGAGTAGCATATATTAGTGAAGCACAACGACAACTAAAGGACAGAGAGGTATACTTAAAGTTAAGGGAAAATCCCACTGAACAATATAGAAACATACTGAAAGAAATAGCCATTTTAACTATTTCTTTCAGTATGTTTCTATATTGTTCAGCTATTGAAGAGAGTCTCATTCCAGAATACCCAATAACCCCTATATACCACTACTTTCCTAAAGTCCACAAAGATCTCACAAACCCCCCCAGGTCACCCAATAATTGCGGGAATTGAATCACTAAATGAACCACTATCAGAACTTACGGATAATTACCTTCAACCGCTAGTAAAAATACTTCCTAGTTACATACTAGACACAACATCGCTGCTCTTACAGCTTAAACAAATTAAGTGGAAACCAACTTATCGGTTCTTTTTTTGTAGCTGATGTATCATCACTCAACACTTCCATTCAACATGCCAGAGGGCTAGAAGCTGTGGAATATTTTTTAGAAAGATATAGCAATTATGAGAATAACACTAAATTCATATTGAGATCTATTGACTACCTCTTGACACATAATTTTTTTATGTTCGATGGGGGCTTCTATCTCTAGAGACGTGGGACTGCTATGGGGGCAAAATTTGCCCCCTGCTATGCCAACCTTTTTATGGGTTGGTGGGAGCAGTCCCACGTATATGGAGATGGGAACCCCTATCGTGACAACATCATTCTATATGCTCGTTATACAGATGATTTGTTTTTTGTTTTGGATTGCAGTGAACAAACATTTGAGAAATTCTGTACCTATCAAAATGGGAACAATAGAGGTATTAGTTTCCTAGGGGAACAAAACAAAATCAGATTAATTTCTTAGATATAGTAGTATCAGCAAATACTGAAGAATGTGTCATTGAGACTGATCTCTTCAGAAAACCTACGGCAGGGAACACTATCCTAGAATTTAACTTGAGTCACCCCCGACATACACTTTGGGGCATTCCAAAGGGTCAATTTATACGTGCGAAACGTAATTGTTCAAACCAAGACAATTATATTAAACAGGTTAATAACCTGACACAGAGTTTAAGGGAAAGAGGCTATAGTGAAGATATTTTGAACAAAGCAAAAATGGAAGTTGACCAAATCCCAAGAGAACAACTTCTGGGGTATAAAAAAAGAAACAATAGGGGAACCAAAGAGAAAACAAAATTCATTACTACATACAGTGCACAATATGGGCAGGTATGCAATATCATCAGAGAGAGCATCCCTATTTTGGGCACTGATCCCATATTGAAGAAAATCACACAGGATGGTTTTGAGTTTATCTCTAAAAAGGGTAAAACAATAGGTAATATTGTATCCCCTTCAGATTTCCCAAGAGAGACCAAGACATGCTGGTTAAAACAACAAAAAAGGTTCTTTAAATGTAGGAAAAACATATGCAAAACCTGTGACTACGTAGAGGAGGGCAATACCTGCAGTTCTACAACTACTAAACAAACACATGAGATAAAATTATATATAAACTGCAATACAACACATGTAATATACATCCTTACCTGTAGGGGTTGTTTGAAGCAGTACGTAGGCAGAACCAAGAGGGCCCTAAAAGATAGGGTATTACAACACCTCAGATCCATTGAGGATGAGGAGTCAAATACACCGATAGCAAAACATTTCAGGGAATTTCACAATTCCAATTCTAATCTCTTAGGGAATCAACCATGTGCCCAGTTGGCGAAGGGGGAGCAATAGAGAGAATACACTGAACCTTAGAGAGGTATTTTGGATATTTACCCTCAAAACATCTATCCCTGATGGTTTAAACGTTAGGAGAGATATTGATCTGTATGTGTAAGAATTGTTTAGCAATGAAATAACTTTTAATGAGGTTATCATTCTTATAATGTAATTTCTTAGGAATAAGAATGCTATATGAATATAATATAGGAATAGTACAACTAAATTCATTGAATGAAATACTTGATCCCAGATATATATATTTGATGAATTAGAAGATGTACATATATTTAGTTATAATTCTAAGAAAAGTGGAATAATGAATTAAAATAAATTAAATGAAAATAAATGAATTAAAATAAATTATAACTCTTTTTGATCAACTTGATAGTATAACAAATGTACAATCAATTATGAATTGCCTTTCTTCTTTTATGATCAATTTCACTATGCAGTAATAATATAATCCAGATACATGTACCTAAAATAGAGGGTTTACATATTTGACATGCTGTACCTGGTGTATAAAAAGCCGGAAAGGGCCGATGCTCCTCCATGCAGTGAACAAGTGCCGTGTGCACGAAACATGTCTGCTGAGGAGCACGGCTATACACTGTATACCCCTATTACCTATTTTCATGATTTTAATTACGTTTGGAAATAGAAGACTTTTTATATATTTTTTACCCACTTGTCTATGACTGGTGCTTTGGACTTCTATGTACTATTATATGATTATATACATATATATTTATGTGTTAATATGTGTATATTAACTTATAAAGGCCTAACAATCCCTCCCCTAGTCAGCCTCCAATCATTGGAGACCGTGTGCAAAACTCAAAGACTAAACCATCATACAGTTTAAAAATATAATAACACTACATAGTGATATAAATTGTCATGTGTGTATTGTGAAATGTATTAAACAAATCCTATGTGCTGTTCTTCGTATAAACCAATAAAAATGACAATAAAATCTTATGGCACTGATCTTGCTTACATAATTATTGTCCAAAAAAACGCAAATAAACCCCACAGTGTTAGATGGACTCTTCCACAACATTTGTCATCGTAAAACAATTGCAAAAACGCCCCTCACTCCTAATAGGCTAAGTGTTCACCATGGTAACAATAATAATGCTACCAGCCATAATAACTAAACACTCGAGTGTTCCAAGCCACCCAAACGATCAGACAAAAATCGTTGGTAATAATCTGTCAGTCCTTAGTTCATCATCAATCTATATCCCAGTAACTTATTTATATCTTATTTATAAGACACCTAAAAGTACCGTTGCTGGCCCTAACCGATCGCTTACTGTCAGCCATACCACACCCTCTCATCCTGATAGGCTGATAGGGTCACACCTCCATCATGATTGGTCAGAACAGGCGAATACAACAAAAACAAACATCCATCCGAAAACTCTACTCACAAGTCCTTATCAGGAGGGGCACTGAGCGGTCAGGAGTTTAGCATAGTGATTTCACTGATAAACGTCATCGAGCCCGGTAGTACTTTATACATGAAGAGGGAGTGATGCAGTGGAGCTGTGAGCCCCCTCCCTTTGCCGATGATGTGCGAGAAGACAAGGACTTGTGAGTAGAGTTTTCGGATGGATGTTTGTTTTTGTTGTATTCGCCTAATCTGACCAATCATGACGGAGGTGTGACCCTATCAGCCTATCAGGATGAGAGGGCGTGGTATGGCTGACAGAAAGCGATCAGTTAGGGCCAGCAATGGTACTTTTAGGTGTCTTATAAATAAGATATAAATAAGTTACTGGGATATAGGTTGATGATGAACTGAGGACTGACAGATTATTACCAACGATTTTTGTCTGATCGTTTGGGTGGCTTGGAACACTCAAGTGTTTAGTTATTATGGCTGGTAGCATTATTATTGTTACCATGGTAAAAGAGGAATTGATGCAAGGGAGGAAAGCATAATTCTGTCACTATATAAATCCCTGGTAAGACCTCATCCTGAGTATGGAGTGCAGTTCTGGGGACTAATCTCAAAAAAAGACATTGCAGACATAGAAAAAGGTCAGAGAAGGGCCACAAAGCTAATAAGGGGAATGGAGAGTTTAAGCTATGAGGAGAGGTTAGCCAAACTGGGTCTGTTTCCTCTAGAAAAAAAGGCTCTTGAGAGGTGACATGATTCCTTTATATAAATATATTCAAGGCCCATATACAGAGATAGCAAAAGCTCTGTTTATTCCAAGAAAATTGTTTGTGACAAGAGGTCACAATTTAAGGGTGGAGGAAAGGAGATTTGCAATGGAAACATTTTTTTACTGTAAGAGCAATACAATTATGGAACTCATTACCAAAAGAGGTAGTGAATGCCAATACCTTAGATACATTTAAAAATAGTTTGGATACATTTCTGGCTAGAAACAGAATTTAGGGATATGATTGCTTGTGTTAAATGGGTCACCTTTTAATGGAATTAATTTAAGCTCAACTGGAGCTTTTTTTAAAGTATATTAGATGTGTATAGGTTGAACTCGATGAACTTCAATCTTTTTTCAACCTCATCTACTATGTTACTATGTCACTTAAAGCCTCTACCAGAAGCGTAAGAAGTGTAGCAGTCATTCTCCTCAGTGCCTAACATTTGACACCATGCCAAGTCACATTTTTTTAGGAGCTCTGGGACGCATGACATAATCATGCTCTGCTGTAAAGCAGTAGAATACACTGAATACTCTCAATGCTCAGTCGGGTGTGCTAACTTTGCTACAGATATCGGCTAATTAAAAAGGCAAAGTCTACGTTTTGTTATTGCGGCAGGGGGAGATAATTTGGGTGCGCAAACATGTTATTAAAAAGGGCAGAATTTTTTTCTTATAGAGTCGGCAGTTGCTTTTTGCGCCTTATTCTTACCTGGGGCCCCGGGCTACTGCCCTATTCGCTTGCCCCTAAAAAACGTCCATTACCCCAGTGTTGCTTGTAGTCTTTGAATCCACCCCCAAAATACTAAATCTGCCCATATAAAAAAAACTGTATATATTTAAAATGGTGATATTTGTAAATTGCCTCTTTAACATTCATCTAAGAAATAAATGCAATAAAAATAGGTAATGTAGAACATATAGGGGCCAATTTATCATTGGTCTCTCTGACATGATCCGCTCAGCGGATCATGTCCGACAGACATCGCTGAATGCTGCCAGCATACACTGTCGGCATTTAACATTGCACAAGCAGTTCTGGTGAACTACTTGTGCAATGCCGCACCCTGCAGATTCGTGGCCAATCGGCCGCTAGCAGGGAGTGTTAATCAACCCGATCGTATACGATCGGGCGGATTGTGGTCCGCAGCCTCAGAGGAGGTGTATGAGTTAAGAAGCAGTGGTCTTAAGACCGCTGCTTCTTAACTGCTGTATCCGGCGAGAGGCTTGCGTGGAAACAGCTGCATTGGGGCCGATTGACTGCTTGTTAAATCAGCCCCATAGTCTGTTTTGAATTGCACATATTCTACAGTATAACAGAACAGGAGCTAAAAAAATCACTCGTAGACTTGCACCAGATTTTCAGTATGACTTTTATTGCATTCATTTTCTAACAATAATATTCATTGGCAAAAGATCTATTACTATTTACATTAACAAATGGCATTTTTATCACAGGCATTTGTAGAGCAATCGGTTGACAACAGATGTCTGTACTTTAAATACTACTGAAAAAAAAAAATGAAATGCTTGGAAAGGAAATTAAAATATAGCAATAAAATAACACAATAACAAAGCACAACAAAAAAACTCATTGAGAAATGAAGCCATCTTTACTTTCATGCAGATGAAAAAACAAAACAAAAAAAAACATTGAAATATACTAAACAAAAATTCTCCAAATATTATTTCAAACATGAGATAAAATACAATCCCACCACAAGTAATAAAAAATGAAGGGTTGAAGCGTTTTTAATCATACAAAAAAAGTTGTTTGTAAACAGAGATAAGAATCAAGACACCCTTTAAATATATTTAAATGGCAATAAACAAGATATGAGAATGACCCTACAGTGCAAAGCAGTGACCATCATATGTGACATTGTGTATAACTTTATTTAAAGAAATGCCAATGGTGTACATAATGTTTAATAAGAGTTTAACATGAGGTAAATGTGCTATACGTTTGTAGAAAAACATAAGTAATTAATGTTAGGAACAAGAGTATGTAAATAGCTCAGAATTAAAGGTTTGGACCAAAATCTTACAATATAGATTATAGTCTAAGATTCCAATTACTAAAGGGATAGGGGCATATTTATCAAGCTCTGTACGGAGCTTGATGCCCCGTGTTTCTGGCGAGCCTTCAGGCTCGCCGGAAACACAAGTTATGAAGCAGCGGTCTAAAGAATGCTGCTCCATAACCTGTCCACCTGCTCTGAAGCCGTGGACAGACATCGCCAGAAATTAACCCGATCGAATGCGATCGGGTTGATTGACACTCTCTGCTAGTGGCCAATTGGCCGCGAATCTGCAGGGGCGGTATTGCACCAGCAGTTCACAAGAACTGCTGGTGCAATGATAAATGCCGAGAGCATATGCTGTCGCTATTTATCGATGTGCAGCGGACATGATCCGCAATATCGGATCATGTCTGCTCGCACAATGGTAATTCGGCCCCATAAAGTCTGTCAACAACAATATAATATTAATAATGAATTCTATATCAAGCAAAACACAATTTGCTTGATAAATTACACAATTGACAATTACACAATTAAAGAAAAAAAATCCCACAAATATTTAATTTTTAAGATTTATACAGCACATTCATTATAATTTTTAGGTTATGTAGGTTGATGTCACTGTACTGTACTTATATGTAACAATTAGAACATTTATGGCTTTATTTTCAGTGCTTCTTGAACACTTACAAATTTTTTTTGATCATCTGAAAGAAAGTATGAATCTTATCAAATAATAAAATCGAGGTAAAATGTATTTTTAAACCACTCTATATTTAGTCAAGTTGCTAGGAGGCTTTATTCATTGCATTTTATGCATCTCCTTAGTGTTTAACATCTTGCCAAGGACAGCTGTTAGCTTCTACCATACCTTGCAACATTAATGGCTAGGTATTATTGACTCAGGAGGTTGAGTGGGGCTGGCATCACTTTGTGGGCGGGATCATTTTGGGAGAGGCGGGGTCACAGGTGGAAAGTGGGTGGGATAATGGGAGTGTTTTGTTGGTTGGTAGACTTGACTGGGCAGTCTATGGGCGTGGGGTTATTGAATTTCTGCAAATAGGGACATATGGATGTCGAGCCTGCAGGCTCACCAGAAACAGCAGTTATGAAGCAGCGGTCACAAAGACCGCTGCTCCATAACCTGTCCGTCTGCTCTGAGTAGGCGGACAGACATCGCTGGAAATCAACCCGATCGAGTACGATCGGGTTGATTGACACCACCCTGCTGGCGGCCCATTGAGCTGCTGGTGCAATGCTGAATAAGGCGAGCGTATTGCTCTCCGCATTCAGCGAGGTCTGGCGGACCTGATCCGCACTGTCGGATCAGGTCCGCCAGACTATGATAAATAGAGGCCTATGGGGTATATTTAACATAGTGCGAGCGAACATGATACTATGTAGCGTATCATGTCCGCTGCACATCGATAAATGCCGACATCATATGCTGTCTGCATTTATCATTGCACCAGCAGTTCTTGTGAACTGCTTATGCAATGCCGCCCCTGCAGATTCATGGCCAATCGGCCGCTAGTAGGGGGTGTCAATCAACCCGATCATATTTGATCTGGTTGATTTCTGTCCGCCACCTCAGAGCAGGTGGACAAGTTATGGATCCGCAGTGTTTAGACCGCTGCTTCATAACTTCTGAAACAAGGGGCAGCTTGATAAATCGACCCCTATCCCTCTCAAATAGGGACAGTTGGAGGTCTGGCTTCCACACCAGCTGCAAGTAATGTTCCAGTCTGAAAGCTAACATAGAAAATATGTTATATAACAGTAGTCTGTCTTCTAGCCATGTTTTCCATTAGAACTGTTAATACTGGGTTGAGCAAATGGACATTTTTAAATTGAAACCACACATCTTGCTACTTTTAATAAGATTAACTGTATATGTACTTTGTTGCCCTACGATCTTTATTAGGATGTCCAGCTTCTATCTTTTGTTGAATGAACATGTTTGTGACCACTAAAATGAGAGGGAACAGAGTAACTAGACACATCATATGTGTTTTCTGTACAGGATACAATTTTAGTCTGGGATAGTCATAACATTATTTTTTACTTACAGAAAATAAAAAAGGAAAAACTAACCCTTACATTTTTTTAAACAGATTACTTGCAACAATAACACCATTGTTCAGTAAATTCACAGTGCATTATTCCAGTGTTTTTAAAAGAAATGTAGCCATGAAAACTATAAGACGTTAACATATGCCCAGATTATATGTGGCGTGCTAATGCTAGCGCAAGACGCCATAAGCAGTATCACTGGACTGCAGTAATATTATCTCACAACTTGATATTATAAATACATGGTAATAAATCAGATTTACCAGAGAAGGTTTAGCGCTGCCGACATCTCTTACATTAAATGGATATTGAGACCGTGCTAAGTAGCTCTGATATTACAAGTTGAAACTTGTGTGTTGCGCTGGAGCAAAAGCCTAGTTAGCTTGACATGAGACCTGAAGTAAGGTGTAAGGGTTAAAAAAAACTGTTTCTGAAAACACTTATTACAATAAATTATTACAGTCATATATACATATTTTAATAAAAACAAGACAACATTTATATTGAGGAAAAAAAAGGTTTTAAAGGGTTTAAGGAATATGGCAAGGTGTTTGACTGAGAAGAGCTCCAATGTATATATATATAAATATATATATATATATATATATATATATATATATATATAAACCTGGGAGCGCAATTATTTTATCTTGAGCACAGTTCACACTCATGAGTGATAAAAATGTATTGCTCCACTTTTAATCTAGGCCATAGTCTAAATGGAATGCCATGGTTATCTAATCACAGTTAAATAAGGAATTTTTATTTTTTCCAGAATCACTCAATTCCTCCTGCCGCACACTGTAAAATATTTTTTTTTATAATGTGATTTTTTTTTTCTTTTAACCAATCTTCGGTTTAGCAATACGCCACTCACAGCACAAGGAGACACGATCATATGCGCAATTTTAAAGGTTTTTTTTTGTCTTTTACAGTGGGCGGCTGGAGCAAGTGATTATAAGGTAAGGTATACAGTAAAAATGAAAGTTAAACGGTCTCATAAAAATTGATTAATTAACCTCCACTTAAAATAGCACTTAGATTTAAGATCTTATGAGGGAACCAGTTACATTTACCAACACTTTAATGTCCGTTTAAGCACTCAAAATGGAACATGAGAATTTCATGGAATGCAGTTTAGAAAAAATGAAACCTATTACACTACAGTTGTAAAATATAAAACATATTTGTGCCTCTTAAATAATTATTTTAATAGAATAAATGTCAAGTTAACCTCAAATAAACCTAACATTAAATAATAAACTTTTACTAACGGAAAAAACCTTGTGCACAATATGAAATATAAACACCAACAGATAACTCCACAATGTACACACAAAGAATACTATATACATATTTTAACATTAACCCTTTAAGGACACAGCTTTCATTTTGCTCAATTGTTTTATGACAGAAAAATTCCGTCATATGTCCTTAAGAGGTTAATGTATTTTTTAACATAGGATTTAAAGCATTATATACATTACTGGTTAACTATACAAGTCAGCTGATCAAAAAACAATACTATATGGCTCTACATTGGATTATTTCCTGCATTGGAATGAGCTATTAAGGTCAACCAGAATTACAAAGAGTAGAATGTGCCTGTGCATAATAAATATAGCAAAAGTATTTTCTGGATACGAGCAGCAGTGAAAACACGATACTCAGTGATACAGGTACATGTTCCCAAATCCGGAATTCCAAAATCCAAACTTTTTATTTAATGTTTTCTTAAAACTAAAGTTATCAAAGAATACAATTTTTCCTGCCTGTAAGTCACAAAAGTATTGAAATGATATAAAACTACCTTTAGTTACATGTATAAGCTGTATTATAACATTTAAACATTGTCAAAATGACATAAGATGTTTACACTTGGTTCCATGTCCTCTCCCAACGGTCCCATTTTAAAGATGCAAATATTCAAAAATCCAAACTATTCAGAAATCCAAACCTTTACCAGTCCCAATCAGTTTGGATAAAGGGCTTTCTAACTGTAAACCATTTAACTGCAGATCAATCAGAAATTGACAATTTATCAGCACTTTGTATGTATTAGATGTATTTCTAGTACTGCTACTAGAATGTGCTCATTTAAAGGGACATTAAACACTTCGAGATATTAATATAAAATGTTTAATTGTATGTAGTAAAATAACTTTGCAATATACATTTATTTTTATTTCTTTATTTTTTGCTCCCTTTTCCTGTAATTTAATTCTGAATAATGTGAGCTTCCCAAATTCCTGTTAAAAGTGGAAGTGCAGACACAGGTCTAATCCACACAGTCATTGGTTGTACACTCTAGTAAGCCATTTAAAACTGTCCCTAATTGGCCTTAGCAGAAAAAAACCCTAAATTACAATATGGCAGCGCCCACTGCTTAATGTACATTAGTATCTCACTCTTATTTTTTCAATACTTAAAAAAACTAATGTAATTTAACAAAATACATGTATATATTATTCTCAGGCTAATATTTACTCTGAATACGTCATTCTATCAATGATTTATTTATTGTTTAATGTCTCTTTTATCTACTCATTAATGGGTCACTAAAGGAAAGTGCTCAGCAATACTCATTCTTATTTATGAAGAAGTCTTAATTCCATAGCAAGTGCTACCCTTATTTATTCTTTCAGAAATATTAAGGAAATAAAGGGGCATAAAACTCAAATTGTAATTCCCTATACATAAAGAATGAAAATTAAACATTGCAGTATGTTGACTATTTACTTTGCTTTCTTTTGCTGTATAAATTGGTTGTCTCACTCTCCCTACAGAGGCTCGAGTCAGATTTTGTACATATATATGTGGCAAATAGCCTGAACCAACTTCATATACCACAGTGATTGCTTAGAACATCATAGAGACACGTTTGATGTAAGTCCTTACTGGCTACAATCAAAGGCATTGCTTCAGATTTTTTTTTTTTGTCATTTATAGGGAGTGTAGAATAAGCACAATTTTTATGCAAAAACAAGGAAATTATTTTCTAGCAAGACAAACAACATTATTTTTTTTCATCAACAGGTTTGCTTCACAGTAAAGATATCTGGTTGAATTTTGAATACTTTTAACAACGATTAAACTTGAAAGCATACAAGGTAAGCCATCAATAACACATATTTTGCTGAGCTCTAATAGGGAAATAAATAAGAAAATGTAACCACTGCAAGACAGTAAAGAATGTTAAAGGGATACTAAACCCAAATTTTTTCTTTCATGATAGAGCATGCAATTTTAAGCAACTTTCTAATTTACTACTAGTATCAATTTTCTTTGTTCTCTTGCTATCTTTATTTGAAAACCATTCATGTAAATCTTAGCAGCCATCCCATTTTAGGTTCAGCACCATGGATAGCGCTTGCTTATTAGAGGCTGATGTTTACCCACCAATAAACAAGCATAACCCAGGTTCTCAACCAGAAATGGGCCGGTTCCTATGCATCACATTCCGGCATTTTAAATAAAGATAGCAAGAAAACTAAGAACAATTGATAATAGGAGCAAATTAGAAAGTTGCTTAAAATTGCCTGCTCTATCATTAAAGAAAAAATTGCATTTAGTATCCCTTTAAGTATAAAAAACATCAACTGTTATGAAGCACATGCCCAGGTAAGCTTAGGAGTACATGTCAAACACTATAGGGCAGCAGTTTTGGGAAGAATTCTTTAAAGGAATAGTTTAGTCAAAATCAAACTTTCATATTTCAAATAGAGCAGGCAATATTAAGCAACTTTCTAATTTACTCCTATTATCATTTTTTCTTTGTTTTCTTGCTATCTTTATTTGAAAAAACAGAAATGTACGCATAGGAGCCAGCCCATTTTTTGTTCAGCACCTGGGTAGCGCTTTCTGATTGGTGTCTAAATGTAACCACCCAATCAGAAAAAGCTACCCAGGTGCTGAACGAAAAATGGGCCGGCTCCTAAGCTTACATTCAAATAAAGATACGAGACTGAAGATAAATTGATAATAGGAGTAAATTAGAAATTTGCTTAAAATTGCCTAATCTATCTGAATCACGAAAGTTTAATTTTGACTAGACTATCCATTTAACAATGTTATCCATTGAGCAAAGCCTGCTGCCATCTATGTTAAAGGTAGAAAACATTGTTAAAATATTGCAAAACAGATGCTCCAAACGTGCACACGCTTCTGAATCTACCTATGTTTGCACTTCAACTAAGGATACCAATAGAACAAAGGATTGTATTACATTTTTTTATTGTACACTCTATATGAACGATGAAAGAAAATAACTTACTTTCATGCACTTTTGTTATTTGTCAGTTAGCTCAATACTTTAGAATGAAGAAAAAAAAATGTAACATAGATCTCAAGATCTCTTACCCAAATCTATGGAACAAAATAATCACAAGATATGTTTGGAAACATTATTTTTTGCCCTTGAAGGTTTCATGTAGTACAACAAGCTATTTATTTTCCTTAGGATCTTTATCATCAACAATCTTATTTTTCAGAATTCTCTCCATAGTTAACAGAATGCCAGCAGTAGGTTGCACTATTGAGAATGTCCTGAAAGTGGCACTGGGTTAGATGCAGACTCTGTAATTCCTGTGTTATTCTATAGAACCAGTTTACTACAGCTCACTTCAGGAGCAGAGGGTGCATTTATCATTTTGGACAGACATTAAATGCCCAGCTCTTATAATAGTTACACAAAGCTTTCTGAAAATGAGAATGTTCTAATAGTTCCTTTCATAAAGATACAATGTAATGAGTCACAGAAGCGCCCCACAAATGGCTTAAGTGGAACAGTAGAATATTACAATAAAATAAACATTTATAAATATGATAGATAAAAACAATACTTATGGAGCCATAAGAAACAAATGGTACAAAGAAAATAAGGTCCAGTGGGTGTTATAACCCAAATGAAAGTCCCACTTGTGTCATTATCAAAAAATCCAAATCCAAGGGAAAATGCAAAAGAAAGTGTATCCAAAAAAGTGATTACACAGTAGATACTCCAATAAGTGTATGATAATCCTAAAGATGATGCCATAGTGTCACCTACAAAATAAAAGTAATAATAGTGCAAAAATATATAAATATATCTAATAAATGCCCCAACGTTTTAAAAGCTGCTCACCATAAGTGTACCATAGGATCGGCCAATAGGAGTGGCCGTCTATGTGCTTTGGCATAGATATGGGCCTTATTCAAGACTAATAACAGTCACATTCCTTACATTTTGTTAAAGTGAAGGTCCATTTTGATGAATTAGTGCCCGGTTTTTAATAAATCTATTAAAAACAAGGGCACTTTAATTCATCAAAATTGACATTTCACTGTTTTTCTTCAGAAACTTACCTTTTAATACCGTCGCAAGTCATCTTCGCGGGTCCAAAATGACGAATCTGACTTGTTCCAATCACAGCATTGCATCAGGTTAAGATTCCCTCGGGGGGGGGAAGCTGTGATTGGAGGAAGCCTGATTCGTCATTTCTGACATCTGCAGAGGCTTCCAACGGCCGGGGGAATCGCTGGAGCGGCATTCAGGATTAAACGGTAAGTTTTTGAAGAAAAGAGTGAAATGTTAATTTTGATGAATTAAAATGCCCTTGTTTTTAATAGGTTTATTAAAAACCGGGCACTAATTCATCAAAATGGACCTTCACTTTAAGTATATATATTTTCATATCCGATTGGCTAATAATAAAAAAATTGTAAATGACCTATTGCACTATACCCAGAAGTTACGTATATCTAACGTATCCATCACCTATAAACATAAAATGTCAAAATGGACTATATCTACCCTTTCACTGTCAACATATCATAATATATTAGAGATATATATTGGAAGTATTAGACAACAATATATTCTATTGGAATATTACATCTGTTCCTGAATAAGGTTTGGTAAATCAATTGTTGTCAAACCAGAAATGTCTCCTGATGTATGACATAACTTCTGGTTATTTAAATATTTGAGAAGCTAATTGGAATATGTTAATAAATACAATACAAAAAATGATTAAAAAAATTTCTGATTGGCTTCTCAGTTATTTAGTATAGGTCTACGATATTTATAGCATATATACAGTTCTATCAATATCCATACTACGACTACATTTCCCAATATTCTTTTTGCTAAGAAGTGAGGTTACGTTTATATCACTCTTCCGCCCTCTATCACTCTACCTCAGCTTGACAAATACAGTTAGCAATGTTTTTGATAATACAATATATTTGGACTACATTTCCCACCTAGACTTTCAGGAAGTTATGTCATACACCGGGAGACATTTCTGGGGCACTTCTGCTTCTCATTACATTGCATTTCTCATTTTAGTAGTAGTGACCAATAAATCTCCTATGTGATAACAGATATTATTATTTTAAAACAAATACCGAAAGTTCACTATGCTCTGGTTGGAGGAACCCTGAGATATAGGTGTAAAGTTTTTTTCAAAAACACTGCAGATAATTATATTACCATTGTCTAACAGTTTCAAAACCAGCATCTGATATAAGCACAAGGCTTTAAAAATAGTCAAAACAAATTACCCATAATACATTGCCTCTTCAAACCTGCCTGTAGGCCAAAGGCTATATATACAAACTTACAGCAAAATACTATGAGATGTTAAAACAAAAGAATGTTTTCAATTCAAAAAAATAATCACATTTAACAAATCATTTTGGCAAATAAAATACAGATAATTGCTTATATTTGCAGTACATATTTTAGGTAAATATAATGTTCTCTGTTTGATCCATACCAGCATGGTCTGCACAGTGCCTGCAGGTTTATAATACAGTGTTTTGTAGACTTCTGTCTCAATCACATTTGTAGTACTGAGATCACTGCTCTTTTGAACTCTCCACTTCATCAGTAGATGTGATTTCTTCACTTCCTTTCCTGAACTGTTGCTCCTGTTCTCTTCTTCTTAGCCGTTCCTTTTGCTTTTCAATTTTTTCATGAGCTTTTCGTGCTCTCTCCATAGCTAGTTTCATATCCTTAATTTTCTTTTTAATGGTTGTTCTATCTTGAGAATTCACTCCGAGGGCCTATAAATAAATAAAATATGTGAATTGTTTTATTGCTTATGTGATTAAAGGAAAAAAACAATTTCACTTTAAAAATAAGGCAAACAGATATTTTATTACATATTACAACAATGTAATAATTTATACACAATTCATTGTAAAATGTGTGAAAAAAGTCATAAAATATGTTAACTATGGATTATAAATTATGGATCACAATTATTTCATTCAGGACCTGTAACTATAATGGCTAAAGAGACATGATCTATTTTGCATTATTGGCCCTAGCTTTGAGTTTAACCCATGTAAAGTCCCACTTAAAAAATAAAGCATTGCAGTTCTCAAGCAGAAGGTGTCCAGTGGCGGGACATACATCCGGTGCAATGAACTTACAGTGTCTTCTGCCCACTTGACACATTTAGTACATGGGGCAGACACTGGCAGATAAAATACTTTCTATTACATATTCCACATTTCATTTCAATACTAGATTATGAGCCTGAGATGTTTGCCTGTATCATAAATACAAGCATCACGCTAGATGTAGCACCATATCAGTATTAGTGAGTATATGGGCTCTGACCACCGGAGTAGGTAGGAGATTTCGTTAGTTGGAATCTCTACTACATATTCCAGTTGACTATAGAAACTTTGGAAACTTTCTTGGCCTTCTTCTAGCACCAAACAAAATCAAAATCAAACATCAGTTTCCTTAGTAGTGTCCAAAAAGGATTTCTGAAATCGGAATACATTAAACCCATGAAAAATAGCCTTTCGTTAGTTCCTCAGATTCAGACAGAATAAAGAAAACAAAATATCATAAAAAAATAGAAAGAGTTCTGAAAATACCTTATTCTAATAAAAAAGACATTTTGTGCAAACGTTCAACTGGATGTAGTTAAAGAATCTACAGAACATAATTAAAGCAGATGGAGAGTTCTTGAAGCGCTATTTCACGCAATGTGTGAACAACCGCTTGAATTTGAATAGCATTTCAAGCAGTAAGTCAGACAAACATTATATGCAATGTTTCCTGCAGCTGCCGAAAAAGGTGGCTTGAATCATGTTTCTTTTTGAAAATTTTCACAAACCGCTTGATTTTGAATGTCGCCTATTTTTTAGGTGAGTTTTGACGCAAAGCTGCAGACTTGTTTGATTTTTAATAAGCCCCTAGGACTGCATGCAAGGAATGAGACTTTTGAAGACAAGGCATAATCTTTCCAAGGCCTGAAAGAATGTCTTATGTTCTGGATGAAACAACTGGAAATTAACTGAAACTGCAGAAACCCAGAATGTACAGGGAACTAATGAATAAACCCATAACCAAATAATTTTTGAGAATATCCCAAATCTGCAGAATAGATACAAATTTCTAATGTGGTTTTCTTTCTTCACATCCTCAGCCAAAGGTGGCCCAAACCTTGTAATTTGCCACACTAATTAAAGGTTTATGAGCTTTCAGAAAAGTAGAAGCTATTTTATCTGAGAAATCTCTATCCTTGTGTACAGAATAATGAAGGAAATTAACCTAGCAAAGTTAACTGCAGCAGTACCCAACCCGAAGGGAATAGGCAGAACCTCTAATTAAAGTGATATCAATCTAAACAACATGGCTATCAGAGCTTGTTTTGTTAAACTTTCTTGACTTCCAAGAGGATCTCAGTCTCAACTGGATGCTGGCCTGATCTTATTTTTATCAGTAATAGATTATACCCGAGGACCAATAGAACATCACCTACATAACAAATGCCATAAATATCACCTTTTGAGTTTTCACAGCAGTTCAGGGCTTTAACCATAAAGATCATAAACCACAGCCGGCAAACACTGAAGTTTTGGAAGCAAAAACTGAAACGCAAATAAAAGAAAAAGATTACATCAATAAGGTGAGCTTTACAAGGCCTTGAAACAGCTGGACAACAATTGGGCCATGAAGACTAAAAAACAAAATCTATTCCCTCATCCCTTAGGTATTTAAAACAAAAATATTTTAGGAAGTCTCAGATGTAAAAATGAAACCTACAAGATTCAGATAGCACAGACAGCATCCCATTATATAAAAAAGGCCATGTCATGTCTATTACCAAATTTACTGCATTCTCTTGGTATCCATTTAAAATTTGTTAGCTGGACCAGCTTCATCTAGGAGCAATCCATTTCTGAATGTTCAAAGGAAAACTATTGTAGCAGGTAATTGCAGGGAAGTATTTCTGGGCATAACACAGGAGACTGATAATGAAGAAAACATGTTGAAGTTGGTGCTACAACTTTATTAAACATAAATGTAAAACATAAGCAACCATAACAGAACATAAAGACCTGTTTAAGAATCCTAAAGTAACAAGTTTAATACTTTTTAAAGAGTGACTATGAAATCAGAAACATAGGGCTGATCACCATTTTCAATGCAATGTGATCACAATCAAAGCCAACAATCAGACATTTTAATTGTTTATTGGCAGCATTTTTTGTATTTTAGGTTTGATGTAAAATCACCCTATGCTAACATATATATTATATACTACACTTAACAACACATTTATAAGGCCAATATTCACTTATCCTATTCCACAGCTTAAAGGACTTGATACATGACCAGAAAACAATTTTCAAAGTATTACCAAACACTACCTGCTCAATCAATTAATTAGATATACACTAATAAAAAATATCAAAACCAGTAACCCAACAAACACATGCCCAGTAGTACACAGAAATGCCCATGTTCCAATTCCTTAGACAGCTATACACAACGGTGGACATTTTACCTTCTGAGCTTTGACATCTTGGTTTTGGTCACTTACAACTTTGTTATTATATTTAGTATAATTATTGTATTGGTGTGGAAAATATTGAACATTTATGTTTATATCCTGTTGTATTGTTTGTTATAAATATGAATAAAGTACAAAAAAAAGATACACACATATTTCTATGGTTTTGGAGCAGGAGTTTTGGAGCAGGTTAATTGCACGTTACCTATTAGTATCATTCAGCATACAGACCCTTCAACCTAAGATGTAATCCCTAATCCTCAAACAAAAAGATTTGCCATCAAACCTGCACATTTCATTTTTAGATTACAAAATTGAGACATTTATGACAAAGATATGACATAGTTATGACAATGATAACAATTTGGTGTTGTTTTTGGAAGGTAAAAATGTCCTTATTGAGGGTATTTATGGCACAAGTAATTTAGGATTGAGATCACTGTTAAAACACACTGACAATACTGCAGGAAGGTAGGCTCAGTTTTGCAAGAATGTGATCCTTTTACAAGAGCACTAGAGGGCAGCACTATTTATTGCCATCTAGTGTTCTAAACACCTACTTTCAATAGATATCTCTTCAAGAAAAAATAGCATGAGAACAAAGCAAATGTGATAATAGACCCAAATTAGAAACTTTTTTTTAAAATGTGTGTGCTCTGTCTGAATCACAGAAGACATTTGTAGTTTTAGTTAGGTATATACCTTTGTTTTATATAGATCTGTGGGTCTTGTCCTTATCAGCTGATAAGCAATCTGCACTAGGAGATAAGTTGTGCACAAACATGCATGTTTCATTATTTGCCAAACCAATTTAAACAGCGTTTACTATCTCTTTTCATGCAAGCGTATTTTAACATTCTAAAAAGTGATTTTCATATATACAAAAGGTTTTTAGTTTAATGTTTCTTTTATTGCCTGAAAAACTATAAATATATTGTCTAGTATTGCTTGTTAAATTTCAGTTCTTTAATATTAGTTAGTAACAGTGACACCAACCTAAAAGCAACTTAAGCAGAACATTATTCCTTTCAAGCAATAGATTATGCATTGTTTACCTGTCACAACAAGGTTGAACAAGGTTATATTTGATTACCTTAAGCTTAGTTCCATCCAGATGAAGGAGCTGTTCACCACTAATACTCTTGGCAGTGAATTCTGAAACATACTGTTCTAGTTTCAGACTGGTTAGCCAGTTGGTCACCTGCTGAGTGGTCCATTCCAGGACTGACTGATTCTGCCATTGGTTGTGTTTGGGGGACTGTCCATCGTCAAGAATCTTAGATTATATAATTAAACATAACAATTAGTAAAAAAGCAAACAAAACAAATAAATAAATATGTTTATATTAAAAACAAAAGCATGCTCTATATCTGGAGTGTAAACAACAAATGTGTACAAATGCATCTAAACAGCCTGCTGTTCATTATTACTATAAGAACATAGTTTCCGGATTGATTTAGCAGTTTGGATCACAGGCTGTCTACTTATCATAATAGTAATTTAAAGGCAGCTAAAAACTAAACTCTCTCATGATTTACCTGAACACATTGGGGCCGAATTATCAAAGTGCGAGCGGACATGATCCGCTGTAGCGTATCTTGTCCTCCGCACATCAATAAATACCGACAGCATACGCTGTCTGTATTTATCATTGCACAAGCATTTCTTGTGAAATGCTTGTGCAATGCCGCCCCCGCTGCACATTCGTGGCCAATTGGCCGCTAGCAGGGGGTGTCAATCAACCCGATCGTATCCAATCGGGCTGATTGCTGTCCCCGGCCTCAGAGGTGGCAGACGAGTTAAGGAGCAGCTGTCTTACAACCGCTGCTTCTTAACTTCTGCTTCAAGTGGACCTGAAGCAGAGTGGGTCGGAAGCAGCGTCCGCTGCTACATAAATTGACCCCATTGTGTGAGCCAATGATAAGAGGCATATATGTGCAGCCATCAATCAGCAGCTAGCTCCCAGTAGTGCTTTGCTTGTATATATTGCACTTTTGCACATAATTGTACTAACTCACAGTAAATGTTATTCTGTCTAATTAATTGTATTTTATTGTATCTCGTTTTACTTATTATCTGTTGTGATATTGTATGTATAACAAGGAAACTTATTCAACATGAACAATTCCTTATGTGTGCACGCACACTTGGCAATAAAACTATTCTGATTCTGATTTTTTTTTTATGTATGATCGCATTTGGCATATATCTTCCGACCAATGAATGCAAGTAAATGCACGTAAATCAATACCTTGGGATATCTACTTTTAAAATGTACATATAGTTTTGATGGTGATTGTTGAGGATATGGGCAGTTCCATAGCAAATGAGAGTTGCGCATTGAACCATTTTAGAATAGAGATACATAGCTGCAGATACAGACCTTATAAGTATGAAAATTAATCATTCCATACAAGGCCTTAGCTGACTCATAGAATGCCAATGGACATATTTCAATATATTTTTTTTAGCTACAGGTTTCTGTGGAATGTGAAAATAAATCTTCTTATAGGTTTTTTTAAACTTTTTTTTTGTAAATTTACAATAATTTCCTAATTGTTTACCAAAATGGCTAGTTGAAAGTAACTATCATTCACCAAAAGCTCTTTTTATGCAGTTACTAGATTCTCATGTTCTTCCCAATAAAACAAAACAGATACAATGATTTCCAATCTGTTGCATTTGTACAACAGAGGGCTCAAAAATTACAGCAATAGGTTCATGAAATTTCTATTGAAGTGGAATGGTGTAATATCTGTGATATAGAATAGCAAATCTACTTTATACATGAAATTCAGGGGAGTGTGTCTGCACTACATGGTCATACATTAGACTTCTTCCACAAACATTAAGGAAACATAAATAATATTTACAAAGTCCAGACCATCTATCTAGACCATGGACAGGTAAATTATGTAGCACAAGCAAAACTGTTGTCATGTGGGGTGATCTCTAGAGCAAAACATTTGGCTATCATAATCTGGAACTAAATAACCATAAATGCCTAAATGATAAAAAATCATACTTTATATCAGATGTTTATTATGCTGTTTGAATACTTTACATATTAGTTAAAAAGAAAGGAGAACATAGAACATATAACTTGTAAAATCAGTATCATAGTGTACAAATGTGGAGAACTCACCTCATCGTCAACCATATCCAGGCTCTTTAAAAAAGGAAAATAAAAACAATAAACATACATTCACAAGCATATTAAAATAACATAAACAAATAGGTTGAATCAGTTTAATTAACCAGTTTTAGAGAAGCTGCTTTGAATGATAAAACTATTGATGGATAGGGATGGGTGACTGTAAAAATATATTTGTTCCCTTTACCAAATGTAACATTTAATAATATTTTTCAGCTACACTACTTGAATGTTGATTTTTCACAACTTCTATGTGTCTATAGGAATCAATATTTAAATTTAATTTTAAATGTTATATTTTCATATTCCCATCATAGATTAATTCTTTAGAATTATTTGAATAGAACAAATAGGAAAACGTATTTCGAAATTCCAATATTCACCTATCCCTACTGATAGACCAACATAACTTTAGTTGTTTTGTTTGTTTTAAAACAAATTATTTATTTTCTCTAAATATAAAATCAGGCAATGCAACAGTGGCAAAGATTTACTAAGCATTCAGAAGATTCCTCTTATGGAAAATCTCTTAGATTCCTATGTTACCCAAAGGAGTTAATAAAAACACAAAGCAATGATTTGGCTAAATAAGATAACATAAGAAGGTGAAGGATTTGTCAGGAGGTTTTTTAAACTGTTCTTTCATTTTATTAAGTTCACCATCCTCAACTCAGCAAACATGTTTCTCATCTTTATTAATTAATTTTAAACAATAAATAAATAAAAATATTTTGCATTTTGGGATAAAACAGAATTACCATGAAAGGATCACAAACTGCTGTTTGTCTGGATATAGAATATAAACTTTTGGACCTTAAAGGACTGATATTCCCCTTGTAAGGTGAAAAAAAGCCTTAATCATTTTACCACAGAAATGTGTATTTCTTTTAATCATTGTTATTGTGGCTGGATTCACTTTAATGTGTTTCTTTATTTACAGGACCTCTTGTGTTAACATATTTAGATTCCATGCAAGTTGAATAGCTTATCAACATTTTTTTCTACAAAAGGGTTGAAGGCTATTTTCATTAAAATATATTTGAAAATATTTTTTTTTAAGTTGGGGCTCATTCTGTAAGGGGAGCTACACCTAAAAATGAAGATTTCCTATATATATGAATGGAAAGGTGCCAGCACCCACCTCATCAGAAGACAGAGCTAAAGAGTGAGTACGATCAGCAATTTTTGGTTCTGTGACTACTCCACTCAGGTCCGCTGAACTTGCACTGCTTGGGCTGTAGTCATCACTCAGAGTGAAGTTCTATAAATACAATTCAACAATACAATTGTAAAAAAACATTTACACTACTACATATTGTATTCACCTCTGTGGGATAAAAAGAGAAGACAAGGAGTAGATTCTATGGCAGTTAAAAAACGTATCAACTTTTTCTACACTAGATTTACAACAACTTTAGACTCAATGGGGTCCATTTATCATTGTGCGGACGGACATGATCCGCTCTAGCGAACCAGGTCCGCCGCACATCGATAAATGCCGACAGCTTATCATTGCACTAGCAGTTCTGGTGAACTGCTGGTGCAATGCCGCCCCCTGCAGATTTGCGGCCAATCGGCCGCTAGCAGGGGGTGTCAATCAGCCCAATCGTACATGATCGGCGCATTGCTATACGCCGCCTCAGAGGCGGCGTATGAGTTAAGGAGCTGCGGTCTTAAGACCACTGCTTCTTAACTCCTGTTTTCGGCGAGCCTGAAGGCTCGCGCAGAAACAAGGGGAGCAGGGGCCATTAGGCCCTTGTTAAATAGACCCCAATAACTGCATCAATTCAATGATTGCTTTTGGTAGAAAGAAAACAGACTTATTGATTAAGTAACTTTTTGATACTTAAACCCCCTCCACACACATATAGATTCTGCTGCTATATGCAGATTGTTTGAAGAACAACTTATATGTGCAACATTGTTAACACATATAGCACTAAATTATCTATTTTGGATATCTATTATAGAATGTAAAGTATTATCTTGCATCTGGATATCAGTAAATACATTGCCTGAAAAGCTTATGTCAGAAGTTTTGTTCAGAAACACACAAATAAACAGATATATTCCTTAAGGGACAGAAAACCCCAACAATTTATTTAATGATATGGATAGAACATACAATTTTAAACAACTTTCCAATTTACTTAATTATCAAATTTGCTTCAGTCTCTTGTTATCCTTTGCTGAAGGAGCAGCATTGCACTACTGGCAGCAAGATGAACGCATCAAGTCAGCCAATCACAAAAGACAGACGTGTGCAGGCACCAATTAGCAGCAGCTCCCACTAGTGTAGGATATGTGAGTATTCATTTTCAACAAGGGATACCAAAAGAACAAAGCACGTTTGAAAATAGAAGCAAATTTAAAAGTGTCTTAAAATCACATGCTCTTTCTGAATCATGCAAGTTTATTTTTGACTTTTCCATTCCTTTAATCATATTGACTTGAACATATAATACAAATACATACTTGATAGTCTATCATGGTGAATTATTAAAACGGATGTTTTTGATGTCTCCAAAAGGACTTCACTGTATCACAGTATTTTACAAATCTGTAGTTTCTCTGAACACACACACACATGCCACTTAAAAGAAGAGTATATATAGAAAAAGCATTACAGTAAGCCACCAGAACACCATATTGGGTTAGATTATGAGTGGAGCGCTATTTATCCCTACCGCTTTTGCGTTAACTTTGCTAGACGGAGGCTTGGCTTTTTGTGCGCTTCGAGTTCCACTCGCATTAAAAGTTGAAAGTCAAAAAGTTCACACGCGAGCGAAAACCAGATGCGTGCAAAAAGTTGAACTTTGAATATTGGGACAACGTTAACTTATTCTCCCATTGACTTCAATAGGACGGGCAAACTGAAAAAAAAAACTAACACCTGTACTTACATACTAACCCTATTGTGTTAATTCAAGTGCACTAAATCTGACGAGAATTATGAATATTTCATACAGAACAATGTACCTTTTATTGTATATACATATTTATATATATATATATACCTATACCTGTAGGCCCAATATCGTTTGCCCGCTACTGTTAGTGCCCCCTACCCCATGATCTAGCACATAATGTGTTATAAGAAAAAATACAAAAAAAATCACAGTATTTTTTTTGCCATTAAAAAAGTCTGTGCATGATCATTACCTCCCGCGCATGTCCAGTGCATGCCTATGATGTTATTTGTTTATATCTCCCTCCAACATTGTGCACGTGTGGTAGGTAAAACATGTGTTTGACACTTAGGAAGCAATCATAATCCTGTAGAAAAATGTATCTAATGATGTTCAACCGAAAATCACTATTAAAATAAAAAAAGACAATTTGATCAAGTTTCCTACAAGATTATGATCAACGCCTTAATCTTTGATTAACAAACACATATTGTCAGTGGGGAGGAGCCATTGAGAGGTTGATCATATATACAGCGTTTAACAGTTAGAGACAGGCAACCCTTAGATTTATATGGTCACAATGGATTTAGTTTTCTCACTTATAAGGATGGTAACATTTTTACAAAATCAGATCAACAGTGTGTTTATATAAAAAAAATATAATTTTATATACACATTTACAGTATATAAAAAACACTGTTGTTGATTTAAAATCAAAGCTTTGCCAGACTCTTCATTACAGAATTGAAATGAGTTAGAGTTTTGGGGCAAAATTAAATACTGCCCCAGCATCTGGCAGTCTTGAGCATGCTCTGTCTTACTTTAATGGCTCCAGTGGTAAGGCCTCTGATTGAGCTTAATAGTTAGATGGTATAGGCTGTAGGTAAAGCCAATAATTTTATTAAAAACTTAATACATTGTATTGTGTCACGTAATACATTGCTCCCATGTTTCTTTAAAGGGACAGTAAACTCAAAATTAAACTCAAATGGATTGGATAGAGCATGACATTTTAAATAATTGTACTTTTTAATTCTATTGCAAAAATTCACTTTGTTCTAATGGTATCCTTTGTTGAAGAATAAAACTAAGTAGGCTGATAAGAGCTCAGGAATGTATATGTTTTTAGTCATCTGGCAGTCGTGTTTGCAACAATGTATACAGCAATGTCATACATTGTTGCAAACATTGCTGTCATAGAATGCAAAAGGTACACACATGCTCCTGAGCTAATATCAGCCTGTTTAGTTTTCCTTTTCAACAAAGGATACCAAGAGAAAGCAAATTTAAAAATTGAAGTAAATTTGAAAGCTGTTTGAAACTGTATTCTCTATCTCAATCATGAAGATTTAGGGCAAGAATACGAGTGGAGCACTAACAGTTACGTGCGAGCGATAAGAGTTTTATTGCAGGTGTTTGTGCATCATGTTTTTTGCTTGTATTACAAGTTGAAAGTAAATGCAATCGCTTGTGCGCAATAGAAGTTAACATGCATTGGGATAGATCATCCTCAGAGCTCTGGTTAACTGTTTTCTAAAACAAAAAAGTGTCACAGAACACATCAAAAATACATTAAAGTTACACTCATAATAACACCATCTAATAAAAATTATTTTAAAAAAATATTGCACAAAAAAGTTATAAGGGCTCAAAGATATGATGTCTCAGGTGTTAGAAAAAAAAGCAGGCAAAGGGCTTTGTAGATGTATATCTGTATATATATATATATATATATATATATATATATATATATATATATATATATACTGTATATATATATATATATATATATATATATATATATATAATGTGCAAGAAAAAACATAATCCTGACACAAAAACTGTACTGTTCTGTGGAGAGAGATAATCAATTAGCACCTATATTGAGTCTCTGAGTAATAATCAGTCCCAAAGCTTGAAGGTATTAATGAGTATCAATACTTATACTAAAGTCCCTCAGTAATAAGTATCCAGAGAGGGTCTGTGTTGTACCAAATACCTTCCACTTCTTAATAATAGATTCACTGTGCTTCTAAGCATTGATAAAGCCTTTTTAGTCCATCTCCTGACTTGTGCCTGTCCACAACATTATCCCGGAGATCTTTTGACAATGCCTTGCCACCCATAGTTAAATGTTTTTTTCAGTTGCACTACCAGGGACTGAGATGTTCCAGGAAAGCTCTTTTCATGCTGAGCTAATCAATATGTCCACAGCTGACACAGTTGAAGGTCAAATGGCTTTGTGTGTGCCGTTGAGAAGGTGATTAGCTACACCTGATTGAGTTTATAAGTAATTTTAGGAGGGGGTGATCCTTTTTGCAACTCAGTGATTCTGTTTTTGAATTGTCTTTATTTTTGCCTGACATGTTGGCGTTATATCTTTCACTTGCATGTTATAAGTTGCACTGAGTAATTACAACTGGATAAACAAAAATTGTGTCTGTCTTTATTTCAGGCTGCAAGGAAACAACATGTGATTATTTTCAAGGGGGTGCTTCTTTTCAATATCCACTGTAGCAGAATATGTTCTATGTATTTATAAATAGATATTTCTATATATATATCTGTATATATCTATACCTATATATAATCACTTATATATAGGTATAGATGTATATTTTACCAAAATACCATCAGATATATGTAGAAATAAGTAATTTATTAAAAAATAGAACATATGCAAAGAACATTGGAATGTGAAATATGTTAGAGCACTTGAGAATTTGCAATTAGGTTTGCGCGCGAGTAGGGTGTTGCCCCATTGACTCCTATGGAGGAATACATTAATACGCGCATGATATTCTAAATTCAGCTATTAACGCGCGGTGGGTAAGTGTGCAAGCAATATTTTTTTACTTTCATCTTGTAATACGAGCCCAACCTGACACATGCAAAAAGCTTACTTCTAGCAAAAATAATGCTCTAGCAGAAGCGTTAAATAGCACTCCACTCGTAATCTGGCTCTTAATTTTATTTTAAATGTCTCTTTAAGTATAAGTCAAGCCCCCAATATACTACTAAAAAATGTCAATATGTAACAGCTTATGGCCTTTTTTTCTCTTCAAAGTTAGAGAGCTCTATAGCATGATAATTTTCCCCAACTGCTATTTTTATTCAATGAGGCTTATTCCTATGTTATCCAATAGTGATGTACACTAGTGTTAAAAAGTTTGGGTCACTTAGAAATTTCCTTATTTTCGAAAGAAAAGCAAATTGCTTTGTCGATTAAAATAACATCAAATTAACAAGTAATGGATGATTCGTGGACTCGAATCTAAACAATTTTTGAAAGCCAGAAGTACAGTGTAGACATTGTTGATGTTGTAAATGACTATTGTAGCTGGAAACAGCTTATATTTTTAATATTTTTAATGGAATATCTACAAGGGCATACAGAGGCCTATTATCAGCAGCCATCTGTTCTGTGTGCCAATGTCCCACGTTTATCATTTAAAAAGGATAATTGATCATTAGAAAACCCTTTTGCAATTATGTTAGCACAGCTGAAAACTTTTGTGCTGATTAAAGAAGCAATAAAACTAGCCTTCATTTGACTAGTTGAGTATATGGAGAATCAGCAATTGTGGGTTCAATAACAGGCTAAAGATGGCCAGAAACAAGGAACTTTCTTCGGAACTGTTTTTCGTCATTTCTATAATTGCTCTGAGAAATGAAGGATATTCCATGCTTTAAATTGCCCAAAAAAATGAAGATCTTGTACAACGTTGTGTACTAATCCCTTCATAAAACAGAACAAACTGGCTTTAACCAGAATAGAAGGAGTGGGAGGCCTTAGTGCATAACTGAGCCAGGGGACATGTGCATTAGAGTGTCTAGTTTGAGAAACCGACGCCTCACAGGTCCTCAATTGACAGCTTAACGTCAACAGTGGCAAGGCGACTCCTGGATGCTGGCATTCTAGTTGCAAAGAAAAAGCCACATCTCAGACTCGCAAAAAAAAAAAAAAAAGATTAAGGTCTAGGGGAATATGTTCTAAGTATTTTTAAATAGATATTCATATATATATATATATATATATATATATATATTGATGCTGCTGTTCGTTCCTGGCGGACTGCTTCTCTTTCTGTTTTGCATATGTATGTATATATATATATATGTGTGTGTGTGTGTGTGTGTGTGTGTGTGTGTGTGTGTAGGCACTCACTGGATTTGTTCAATTCTTTTGAACAAATGTTGGCACCCTGCTGATTAGAAGATTTGGAAGTGAGAGTGCGCTCCCTTGGGATTGTATATATATATAAATCTGTATATATCTATAACTATATATAATCATATATATGTATGTATAGGTATAGATATATATTTTACAAAAAATCCATCATCTATAGATATATTATTATCGGTTATTTGTAGAGCGGCAACAGATTCCGCAGCGCTATATATATGTGTGTGTATTTAAGAATAAATAGAACATATTCTGCTATGTGAAGAACATTGTAATGAGAAATATTAATATTTCATTTCGTGTTAGCGCACTTGAGTAAAGGCAATCGGGTTTGCGTGACTCGTTGGGTGTTATTTCCCCCAACGTTTCATGCTCCAGTGAAGTCTATGGGTGTATTTGTTAACATGGTCGCGATATTCCAAGTTCAGCTTTTTTCGCGCGTCAGGTTAGCGCTCATGCCAAAATGTTTTACATTCAACTTGTAATACGTGCGCTACTGGGTGCGTACAAAAAGCTTACTTTTAGCGGAGTTAATGCACGAGTGGGAGAGATAAATAGCTATCCACTCGTAATCTAGCACTATATGTGCTCTGTGGATTAAAAAAGAGGATATATGTTTTATTTGGTTAAAAATCCCACATTCATACCCACTAAATCCGTGCTGTAGTTTAAAGAAAGACCCTGTAAACTGAAAAAGTTCTATCATCCATATAAAAAAGCAACATTAGTCGTTATCTTCCTGAAAATTAGTAGGGAGTGCCTATAAGCCAAATAGTATTTACATTAGTTATCCATCAGCCAAAGAAAAATCATAGGATGTATACAACTGATACTGGTAGTGTAAGTTAAACTGACTTTTATTTCACGTTTTTCAACCCCCCTCAAGAATAAAAAAATCATCATGTTCATATTGATAGTAGAGAATATTTGTGCGTAATGTCTTCTCTAAATCCTTTCAGATAACACTGTCAATGTAGCTTTTGATTTTTTGATAAAACCGTTAAATCTTTAGTGTTTGGTCTGCCCAATAGAGGTTGAAAAAACAGTACATGCCGCTGTGTGATAAATAGGCTAAGCTATAAGATCAGAATTATCTATTTGTAATTGGCTGCAAGTTACATTTCAGAAAAATAAAGTATGGTATATTTTACTATTATTTGTACACGGTCCCTCTATGTCAGTCACTCTTTTACACCAAGAAAATGTTAATAACTTAAATCTTACAAATACCTTTAACATTTTTCATATCTGCTCATAAGAACTCTTAATGCATGCATGAAAATAATATGCAGATACATCTTTTTTTATTATATTGGTTGTTTAATTAGGGACAATGAGTCAGTGGGCGACCAATGACCAGTGAAATGTTCAGAAATAAATTACAGGAAAAGGTGTCAAAATAACTAATGAACGTATATTAAAAAAAAGAAGTTTTTTTTTACTCCATGCAATGAAACATTTTATATTACAGTCTCAAAGTGTAAAATGTCTCTTTAAATATTTCAAATGATCATAGTATATATGAATTTATATAGACATAAATGAAATACTATACCAAATGACATGAATAGCGATTTACAGGTGGCCACATAAAGAAACGCTGCCAGAAAAAAACAACATAAAGATGAAATGAATTAGACATAGAATGACAAAGGTACAGAATGAAGATTATGACAGAGTAAGACATGTGAAAGCTTGTTATTTATCACATCAGAAGACATCTATGCACAATTATAGCAATACAATACACGTCTTGGTACAAAGCAAGTTAGTAAACACTGATACTCTCCTTTATGAGTGCTGTAACACCCATCAAGGTCTCCGTTCCTGTAGCAATCAAATAAATGTAAACACTGGGGTGCACTCATCTCCAGTGTTCCCTCTAAGGCCAGTTTTGTGTGCAGCCCAGCAGTGAAACAGTTAACAAGAGAACCATACCTTGCCATCTGCATTGTACAGTGTTTGCTAATTGCAGGGTGTGGTTACTTAATTAACTATTTCACTGCTGGGCCGCACACAAAACTGGCCTTAGAGGGAACACTGCTCATCTCATGAAGCCTGCCTGGCAATCTTACCAGGATCGAATGCCTGAGTATTTCGGCACAAGCTATTTGGAAGCATTACTGCTCTTGAAAAAGATGCAGCTGTTAAAACACATTGAACTACTTGATTGTTGAGCAGAGATATTTGATTTAGGAGCTGTTTTTAGTCTTTTGTGACTACTTACTTTTGCCAGTCTATTTAGTGTGTTATTTACACTATGTTATCTGTCCATTTCCTCTAAAGTCACTAGAGATGGGAAGATTCTTGTACAGAACTACGCTTACATATAATCCTGGTTGGATTCCCAGGCAGACTTCACGCTTCCCGAGAAGAGTGCACCACAGTGTTTAGAAACATTCATACACAATTAACTATTTAAAGAACAGTAAAGTCACACTTTATTTTATTTCACAATATACGTTACAAAGTATAGTTTATTTAGCATGCAAGATTACATATTCCTTTTTTATTCTGCAACATTGTTAAATCATTTTAGCTGGCTAATCTTCTAAACTAATATTTTTATGGAGGGGGTTAACATATCTCTGCCAATGACATGAAGAAGTTAAACAACTGTCACCTAGATTACAAGTTTTGCGTTTGGGTTTTAACTCTGAAAAAATTGTAATTTCATAGTTAAAACAGCACAGCAGTCATTACAAGTCTTGTCGGTATAGCTGTACTACAAGCCTTTTAGCCTGTAACGCAACGTCAGTCCCGCACACGTAAAAATTACGTTTTTTCATGGGACTTCCATAGCACCGGTATTACAAGCTTTGCAGTAAGGCTAAAAAGCTTGCATTCCAGCCTATACCGACAAGACCTGTTTCGTAATCTGAGACCAGTAGTTATGAGTTTTACGCTACAAAACTGTTACATAAAACTCATAACTAAAGTAAACTACCAATGAACCATAAACCGAGGCCCTTCCGCATCACAAACACTATAGTAAAGTTATTAACCCCTATTCTGCCGCTCCCCATCGCCGCCACTATACTAAAGTTATTAACCCCTATTCCCCTGCACCCCAACATAGCCCACACTATAATAAATCTATTAACCCCTATTCCGCTGCTCCCCGCCACTGCCGCCACTATAATAAACCTATTTACCCCTAAACCTCTGGCCTCCCACATCACTACCACTAAATAAACCTATTAACCCCTAAACCGCCAGCCCCCCACATCACTACCACTAAATAAACCTATTAACCCCTAAACCGCCAGCCCCCCACATCGCAACATCCTAAATTAAACTATTAACCCCTAAACCTAACCCTAATGTAACCCTATCACCCCGTAACTTTAAAATAATTAAAATAGAGCTAAATTAAAGTTACTGTTATTAACTTAATAATACCTATTTAAAACTAAATACATACTTAGCTGTGAAATAAAACCTAAGCTAGCTACAATATAACCAATATTTATATTGTAGCTAGCTTAGGTTTTGGTTTTATTTCACTGGTAAGTTTGTATTTATTTTAACTAGGTGGACTAGTTAGTAAATAGTTATTAACTATTTACTAACTACCTAGTTAAAATAAATACAAATTTACCTGTCAAATAAAATAAAACCTAAGCTGCTTTACTGGGGGTACCATTGCATTCCTATTGGCTGCAAAATTTGAATCAGCCAATAGTAATTAGGGCTGCTAAAATCCTAACATTACAAAAAATAAAAAACACTAAAATTACAAAAAATGAACAAAACTACCATATATAAAATAACAAATTAAATTATCCAAAACAATCAAAAGTATTCCTATTCTAATACCCTTTAAAAATAAACAAAACAGAAAAGCAAACAAAATAAAAACCCCTAATCTATATTTAAACTACGAAGGGCCCTTTAAAATGCCTTTTGTGGGCCCTTAAAAGGGCCTTTTGTAAGGGCATTGCCCTAAAGATATCAGTTCTTTTTCTACAAAAGAAAAACAAACACCCCCTAACAGTATACAAACCCCCCAAGCCCACAAAATAAAAATTAAGTAAAACATAATCTACCCATTGCCCTGAAAAGGGCATTTGTATGGGCATTGCCCTTAAAAGGGCATTCAGCTCTTTTGCTGCCCATTAAAAATAAAAAATGGCTATTCTAAAAAGAAAAACCCACCCAAAAACGAAAAAAAAAAAACATTACACAAAATAAACAAATTATCCAAAATAAACAATTATTCCTATTCTAATATCCATTTTAAAAAAAAAACACCCCAAAATAAAAAACCTAATCTATAATAAACTACCAATAGCCCTTAAAAGGGCCTTTTGTAGGGCATTGCCCTAAGTTAAACAGCTCTTTTACCTGAAAAAAATACAAAGACCCACTAACATTACAAACCCCCACTCCCCAAACCCACAAAATAAAAAAAAACTATCTTAAAAAACCTAATCTACCCATTGCCCTGAAAAGGGCATTTGTATGGGCATTGCCCTTAAAAGGGCATTTAGCTCTTTTAAGAAATGCCCAACCCCTAATCTAAAAAAAAAAACACACCCAAAAAACCTTAAAAAAACACTAATCCCTCTTTAGGTACTCACAGTTGCTGAAGTCTCGCTTGAAGGATCTTCATCCCGGCGGATCCATCTTCATCCAGGCGGAATATTCATCTACGCGGCTCCATCTTCATCCAGCATCTTCTTCATCCCTGCGGAGGCAGAGCGGCAATGCGCGGAGGCCCAGGTGAAGGTCCAAGACGGAGGTCCAAGGCGGAGGCCCATCGATCTGACGTGGAGGTCCTCTTCATGCGATCATCCGCGGCACACTGAGGATTGAAATGCAAGGTACCCCTTTTATACTGGGGGTACCATTGCATTCCTATTGGCTGCAAAATTTGAATCAGCCAATAGTAATTAGGGCTGCTAAAATCCTATTGGCTGTTCAAATCAGCCAATAGGATGAGAGCTACTTAAATTCTATTGGCTATTCAAATCAGCCAATAGAATTTCAGTAGCTCTTATCCTATTATCTGATTTGAACAGCCAAAAGGATTTTAGCAGCCCTAATTCCTATTGGCTGATTCAAATTTTTAAGCCAATAGGAATGTAATGGTACCCCCAGTATAAAAGGGGTACCTTGCATTTCAATCCTCAGTGTGCGGCGGACGATCGCATGGAGAGGACCTCCACGTCGGATCGATGGACCTCCGCCATGGACCTCCGCTTCCGCACATCGCCGCTCCGCCTCCACAGGGATGAAGAAGCTGCCGGTCCCGCTATGGATGAAGTTGGAGCCGCCTGGATGAAGATGCCGCCTGGATGTAGATGGAGCCGTGGGGATGAAGATCCTTTCAGCGAGACTTCAGCAACTGTGAGAACCTAAAGAGGGGTTAGTGTTAGGTTTTTTAATGTTTTTTGGGTGGGGATTTTTTTAGATCAGATGTTGGGCATTTCTTAAAAGAGCTAAATGCCCTTTTCAGGGCAAGAAAAAGAGCTAAAAAATTTTTCAGGTAAAAGAGCTGTTTAACTTAGGACAATGCCCTACAAAAGGCCCTTTTAAGGGCTATTGGTAGTTTATTAAAGATTCGTTTTTTTATTTTGGGGTGTTTTTAAAAAAAAATGTGTATTAGAATAGGAATAATTGTTATTATTTTGGATCATTTGTTTGTTATTTTGTGTAATGTTTTTTTTCCTTTTGGGGTGGGTTTTTCTTTTTAGACTAGCCATTTTTTATTTTTAACGGGCAGCAAAAGAGCTGAATGCCCTTATAAGGGCAATGCCCATACAAATGCCATTTTCAGGGCAATGGGTAAATTAGGTTTTACTTAATTTTTTATTTTGTGGGTTTGGGGGGTGGGAGTTTGTATACTGTTAGTGGGTGTTTGTTTTTCTTTTATAGAAAAAGAGCTGATATCTTTAGGGCATTGCCCTACAAAAGGCCCTTTTAAGGCCTGACAAAAGGCCCTTTTAAGGGCCCTTGGTAATTTATAATAGATTAGGGTTTTTTATTTTGGGGTGGTTTTTTTTTAAAGGGTATTAGAATAGGAATATTTTTTTTTGTTTTTGATTATTTAGTTTGTTATTTTTTGTAATGGTAGTTTTTTTATTTTTTGTAATTTTAGTGTTTTTTTATTTTTTGTAATGTTAGGTGTTAGTGTAAGGCAGCTTAGGTTTTATTTGACAGGTAAGTTTGTATTTATTTTAACTAGGTAGGTAGTTAGTAAATAGTTAATAACTATTTACTAACTAGTCCACCTAGATAAAATAAATACAAACTTACCTGTGAAATAAAAATAAAACCTAAGCTAGCTACAATATAACTATTAGTTATATTGTAGCTAGCTTGGGTTTTATTTCACAGGTAAGTATGTATTTAGTTTTAAATAGGTATTATTTAGTTAATAACTGTAACTTTAATTTAGCTTGTGAAAACAGCGCTTGTATTTTGTGGGGTATGGAGCTTAAAACCACCATATCGCATGCACAAGCAGGCTGTTTCAAAACTTGTAATGGCTGCTCTATAGAGGGTTAAATAACGCAACATTTGTTGCGTTCGTTAAATTCCCTATAGCGCACATAACTCGTAATCTACCTGTGTATAAACTAATGTAGACAGAGAGTGTATGCATTATGCATTATATTATTGAAAAAAACACAGGAAATACTTTGCCCAAGTATATTGCAGGTTTATACTGATGATTAACATTGTGTATTATAGTTACCTATAAATTACCAAATTTTCCATAAATGCTTTGACTAAGGGCAAAAATCAATCAATAACAGGTGAATGCTGTAAAAAATATTAACGATTACATTAATACATTTCTGGAGGGTTGGCATATTTTTGCAACAAATCCTTAAATAAAATTTAATTGTTTGCATCAAAATGACTTAAAGGGACATTAAACTGCTGTGCACAGCTACACAAGAATAGTAACTACTCACTCTTCCAGCAGCTCATTTGAAATATTTTTTCCTGTTTTAATAGCTTATAGGTGCCAGATACTGAAGCGCCTCCTCTTCATACTGGGCGTCGCCATCTTGAGCGCCAAGATGGTGGCAGCCAGTATGAAGAGGCATTGTTTCAGTATCAGACACCTTTAAGGTATTAAAGGGACATTCCAGTCAAAACTGGAATTCACATGGGTGCATTTCAGTTTTGAATAAAAGAATTTTTGTCATATACATGTATTAGCAAAGATGCTTTTAATAAAAGCTATAGCTGTTTCAAAAGTGTATTTAAGTATGCACCGTGCACCAGCATTTTTAACACAACACTTGATCAGAGAGCCTAGGGTGCTTGTACCATCTGGTAATTACTCTATTTGTTAGTTGCTGACATGATACAAGCCCCACTGATGATCTGAGGAGCTGCATTATTTGCACAGAGAATATCTAGCTACGCTTCACATGCACGTGCAGAGAAAAAAATGTAACACTAAAACAGTGATAACTGTTACTAGAAGCATTATGTCTATATATGTACATTGCAAATGTGTTTCTGTTTTAAATTGTGACTGAAATGCCCCTTTAAAAGAGGCAAACTGATTTAAAAAGAGCTGCAGCCACAAGATGAAATGCAATAATATAGTGGGTAGTTAATATTCTCTTGTAGTTGTGCACAGCAGTTTAATATTCTATTATCTATAAGGGATAACAAAGTATTAATTCATTGGATGCCACAGAAGGCTGCAGCGTATTGGGTAGCGGTGAACGGCAACCATTTTTCGGCAGCCAAGGGTACAATTACACTAGAACAAAAAGTTTCCTTCTTTGGCATCTTATTTATCTCTTTATCATTAGAGAATAACTGAGATAAAGATAAAGCAGAAGAGTATGCAAAGGTCAAATATGATTTTTATCCTTAGCTTTGTGGCTTGACATTGCTCCAATGCGTTGCAAACAACTTTGACATTAATAACCACTAATCTTGCACAACTTTATTTAGTCTGATTTACTTTATTGTAGACAATTCTATTTTTTTAAATACACAGGGAAAACACACAGCAATAAGTAAAACACAAGAACAACATATTTCATTTAAGTGTATTTTTATTGTATTACACAAATTGTCAGCATTTTAATTAAATTACAGATTGAACAATAAAAATAACATTTTCCAGCATATAGCTTTGGACATATATTAGTGTACAAAACCCAGAGTCACATTACCGTAAGGCTGCTCATAAACACAACCTCAAGCAAATGTTTAAAAACACATTATTTATACAGAATAAGAAATATTGGAATGCTTCAGTCTGGAGGAATCATCAATTACTCTCCAAAGTACACTGTTCTATCTGTAGAATTGAAGACCAGAGAATGGTAGATAAAAGACAAATTGCTCCCTAGCTATATATTTTCCTTTATGGCTGCAAGTTACATAACTACTGTCTTTATAAGATACTATGGCCCCTATTTAATAAAGTCTGGCGGACCTGATCCGACAGTGCGGATCAGGTCCGCCAGACCTCGCTTAATACGGCGAGCAATACGCTCTCCGTATTCAGCATTGCACCAGCAGCTCACAAGAGCTGCTGGTGCAACGCCGCCCCCTGCAGACTCGCGGCCAATGGGCCGCCAGCAGGGGGGTGTCAATCAACTCGATCGTACTTGATCGGGTTGATTTCCTGCGATGTCTGTCCACCTGCTCAGAGCAGACGGACAGGTTATGGAGCAGCTTGATAGATAGGCCCCTATAGATCCAATGGCTAATGTTTACTTTTTCTTGTGAAAAGTCTCCTAAGGAAGCAGCTGACATCCAGCAAAATATAAAGTAATGCCAAAACCCAGTCCTCAATATCTTCCAAAACTCTAGGTATCTGGATATATTCCTGCAATAAGCAAAGAAAGAAACCTGTGCTATTTTTATTATCTACAGAAAAAATGTTTGTTTGTATTTATGCTGGCAATAGTCATAGCACCTTCCTCTCTATCACAATAAGGGTTCAATTTACAAAGAGATTAATTGCAGGTGAATTGTGTAAGTGATTTGAAATCTTTGATTAACTATGCATTATCAGGGGACAAACCCAGAATCAGTACCAGTATATCATGCACGAACAACTGAGTTAGCCCTGCACAATGCATAGTTAATGCTGCATAAAATGAATCTGCAATACTCCTATTTTAGGTGAATTTTACACAGCATTAACTATGCATTGTGCAGGGCTAACTCAGCTGTTCTTGCAGGAGATACTCACTGGGTTTGACCATTTATAATGCATAGTTAATGGCGGGAATGGAAATGTTTCAATTCACCTGCCTATCAACTCTTAATGAATGACCCCTAAGTGTTTCTTTCGTCCCTAAATAGTAATTGTCAGCTAGAAGAATTATATCAATACTGAGCTCAACTTTGAGTCTGAAAATAACCATTTTGTAAAAAAGTGGATTATCTGTCCTATTTTATTAGTTAAATGCTTGTGTGTTTTATATTTTAATAGCACTCTATTTTAGAGGTATTTTATTTGAGATTTACTGTGGTGTATTATAGCACTGAACTATTCTGTGCTTTTGCTTTTTTTCCCCACCCATGATTTGTTGGAAGGTATTTTGGAAGCATACAAGTAAGTAATCGCATACTAATGAAACTATTTTATGTCTTTGTGCTGAACTATCTTTCAGTATTTTGTGAGTGCATCACTGAATAACAGACGCTATAGATTTAATTGTCAACCTTCATTCTGTCAGCATTAAAGACATTTTGGGAGATACTTTGTGAGAAGAGTTTAAATATTAGAAAGTATTGACATTTATTAAAACTAACACTTTTTTCCCACTTCTGCTCATTGTCACATTAGTAATATTAGTTATACAGAATGATTACAGATATGGAAGATACAGGGAGTGCAGAATTATTAGGCAAATGAGTATTTTGACCACATCATCCTCTTTATGCATGTTGTCTTACTCCAAGCTGTATAGGCTCGAAAGCCTACTACCAATTAAGCATATTAGGTGATGTGCATCTCTGTAATGAGAAGGGGTGTGGTCTAATGACATCAACACCCTATATCAGGTGTGCATAATTATTAGGCAACTTCCTTTCCTTTGGCAAAATGGGTCAAAAGAAGGACTTGACAGGCTCAGAAAAGTCAAAAATAGTGAGATATCTTGCAGAGGGATGCAGCACTCTTAAAATTGCAAAGCTTCTGAAGCGTGATCATCGAACAATCAAGCGTTTCATTCAAAATAGTCAACAGGGTCGCAAGAAGCGTGTGGAAAAACTAAGGCACAAAATAACTGCCCATGAACTGAGAAAAGTCAAGCGTGCAGCTGCCAAGATGCCACTTGCCACCAGTTTGGCCATATTTCAGAGCTGCAACATCACTGGAGTGCCCAAAAGCACAAGGTGTGCAATACTCAGAGACATGGCCAAGGTAAGAAAGGCTGAAAGACGACCACCACTGAACAAGACACACAAGCTGAAACGTCAAGACTGGGCCAAGAAATATCTCAAGACTGATTTTTCTAAGGTTTTATGGACTGATGAAATGAGAGTGAGTCTTGATGGGCCAGATGGATGGGCCCGTGGCTGGATTGGTAAAGGGCAGAGAGCTCCAGTCCGACTCAGACGCCAGCAAGGTGGAGGTGGAGTACTGGTTTGGGCTGGTATCATCAAAGATGAGCTTGTGGGGCCTTTTGGGGTTGAGAATGGAGTCAAGCTCAACTCCCAGTCCTACTGCCAGTTTCTGGAAGACACTTTCTTCAAGCAGTGGTACAGGAAGAAGTCTGCATCCTTCAAGAAAAACATGATTTTCATGCAGGACAATGCTCCATCACACGCGTCCAAGTACTCCACAGCGTGGCTGGCAAGAAAGGGTATAAAAGAAGAAAATCTAATGACATGGCCTCCTTGTTCACCTGATCTGAACCCCATTGAGAACCTGTGGTCCATCATCAAATGTGAGATTTACAAGGAGGGAAAACAGTACACCTCTCTGAACAGTGTCTGGGAGGCTGTGGTTGCTGCTGCATGTAATGTTGATGGTGAACAGATCAAAACACTGACAGAATCCATGGATGGCAGGCTTTTGAGTGTCCCTGCAAAGAAAGGTGGCTATATTGGTCACTGATTTGTTTTTGTTTTGTTTTTGAATGTCAGAAATGTATATTTGTGAATGTTGAGATGTTATATTGGTTTCACTGGTTAAAATAAATAATTGAAATGGGTATATATTTGTTTTTTGTTAAGTTGCCTAATAATTATGCACAGTAATAGTCACCTGCACACACAGATATCCCCCTAAAATAGCTATAACTAAAAACAAACTAAAAACTACTTCCAACACTATTCAGCTTTGATATTAATGAGTTTTTTTGGTTCATTGAGAACATGGTTGTTGTTCAATAATACAATTAATCCTCAAAAATACAACTTGCCTAATAATTCTGCACTCCCTGTATAATAGCCAGAAGAAAGATGACATGGGATTTAAACTAAACAAATAGCAGCTTCTTGGTTTTAGTTGTTACAAAGCTCATGTGCATTCCGGGAGCGGAAAGAAAAATGAAGATCGGAAATAGGATTGGTGAATGTCTCTAAGATTCGAATGATGATAATCATTTTTGTGTATCATATTTAAATGTTTATTACCATAAAATTACATTAGAGTCCATTGAAATCAACTGAAAGAGTGGTGCAAAGGTCCTTTGCAAGGGTTGTCAAGTTCAATCTATTAGAAATCAAATGGTTTTCAAGTGACTTAAACTTCACCATCTTTCTTTCAAGTTAATGTTATGTTTACCATAAAACATTTTTTAGCTGTTTGGATTTTCCAACAGCCTTGACTATTTTGGCCTCTTTCATATTGTACATCTTGGCTCTTTAAACATGTGTTATTTCAATGTTATTAATTTAGATTCTGCTCAGTGCAGTTAATGTGACAGAACATGTAATACAGGTTTACACTGCAATGAAAACAGCAGCTTCAAAGATTTTAGTAGAATTATACATAAATCATGTTCTAAGGTGCCTGATTACTTATGCAGCCAGCTGTACATCTGCTTTAGGAGCTTTAATAACTAAACTGTCAACGGGTGGTAGAACCAATCAGGAACCGTATTAATCACCCCTTAACAGATGTCTGCTTCACCTGTTTAGTGCACTGTTAGATGGGTCACACATGCACGCTGGCAACCAGTAAACCTGTGGCGCAGAGACTGGGAGTGTGTTCTGCTTTGTTTAATGTGTTGGGCTACATAGGTTATATAATAAATACATTAATAGTTAGAGTAGATGGGAGTAGGATATTCTTAAATTAACAGTGCTTAGCATCTAGCCCTCAGTTACTGATATCGGAGTATGTGCATTAAATGTATTTGTTCATTAGTTTTTTTAACATTATATAGTAATGTGAGAGCCTGTCTCTGCTGTTCTTTTTCCTTCAGTTTAATAATGTAAATTCAATAATCTGTGGTAAACCACAGATTATTACATAAGAGAAAATGCTGTCATTTTTACAAATATTTGTATAGCCATATTGCTTGCATATGACTGTGTTTAACCTCTAGGTGGAGATGCACTTCTGCTCCAGAAATAAATTCAGGTGATTGGCGGCTACACGCACATATATTGTGAATGTCTCACTGGCCGTGCTAAGCTCCGGAACATCAAATGCATTTCCTCTACAGAACTGAGCTTAACTGTTTGCTGGGGTTAAACACATAATTACATACAAATAATAGCACATAATGAAACTGTTCTAATGCATTGCAGCAAATTCTTATTGCAATTTTATGTCCCTTTAAGGGATCTTTGTTGTGCAGTGAGCCATATAAACTCTAAAACCTTATAACAAACCCCAAAACCTATAATATATAAAATATATATTTTACCCCATTTGGTAGCATATGTGTCCTTATTAGCCAAATAATAACATTAACTATCATACACAGTGTAATGTCTTTTATATGTTGTCCTCTTCCAGTTTAAAAATAAAACATTTCACAATATTAAATAAACTCAAATATTTTTTTTCTGAAAATATTAATTATATATCAGTATCTATTAAAACAGTAATACTGCCAAATTAGTTACACTGTGTAAAGAATGTAAATAATTTCATTGTCTTAATTTTGTATTTATTTGCAGCTTGATGAATACAGGCATTTGTCCTAGGAAAACTGATATTTCCCAAAATACGTTGCTTTTAAAGCAAGAAAAGATCTGTGCTTAAAGGTGCATAATACGCAAAACAATAATGGAGTTATTTGACCCGAGCATCGTGAAATGCACATGCACAGTGCGTATGCGCCAAATGGCTGCTGCCTATGCTCTGTTGTGTGTCAAAAATTTAAATCCCAAAATATACATAGAATACAGCATTAAAAAAACAAAATACATGGTAAACTTTTTAAAATGTGTAAGGTCCAAATAACTCCATTACTACTTCAGGTATCAGATCCCTTAATCATTTTAAATGCAGAAAACATATAAATATTAAAATAATTCCCATTGAACTTTAAAAATATTTTACATATTCCGAGCTCATATTATCATACAAATCTTACAATTCAAATCTCCAAATCACAGCACAGAGGAGAGGAAACACCACTTTCAATTTGTCTGCAAAATCTCAGCAAAACCATGATGCTTAATGTACACAGAAAGCAGTGCAATTTGACAAATAATGTACTGATCGTCTTCAAAATTACTGGTGTATGTCATTGGCAAAGGAATGTCCCGCCACTCAAACCTTTCTCATTGGGCAGGATTTTCAGAAGGATTGTCAGTGGTGCTAGCAGCAGATGAGAGGTTGATGGAAGGATCTGATTCCATGTTGCTAATGCCAAGCCCATGGTGTGATGAAAGGGGTGTGGATGATGAATGCTCCCCTACAGCTGTGTTATCGCTCGTCACATCTACTGTTGCTTGGGAGATCCTGTTTCATAGAAGGGAATTAGTTTAAAGATGACAGCAGAAAACATGTACCCAGAGCACTCTCTATAAATTATATAAGAGCAGATCAAGTGTTCTCATAGAGATACATGCAAACAGTCTTTAACAGAATGGTCTTGCCATATAGATGAATAATTACAAGGACATTGTAAAACAACCAGTTAGAGCATGGAACTGCTGCATTGCTTACTATTTATGTAACCCCTACAAAGGGGTTAAACTAAAAGCTTGGGAGCTACAACACATTGCAGCTCCTGATCAGGATGTAAATGGTGATTGGCTGCTTTGTAAAACTGCCACTTCTAATTGGATCAAATGC